>NW_001914858.1:2419675-2671004 GCF_000226545.1 Podospora anserina S mat+
ACAGATGTCTCATGTAAACACAGATGCCGTGAATACAATTGTGAATTGCATACTGCGGAACTGTCTATCTACACCAGCCAGTTCCTCCGTATATATAGACTTGTTTATCACCATTATCACCAGTGATAATGTCGATTATCACTCGTCGTTCACCGAAGGCTGGTGATAATCGTGATTATCACCCTTGGCGCTAGTGATAATCTGACTCCCCCACTTTTCCGTTCCTAGTGGTTGGACGGGTCGCGCCCCGCGCTCCCCACTTATGTCAGGTCCGTGACAAGGGTAGTATAAGGCACAGAATAGAGCCTCGCTGTAGCTTTGAGGCTTAGCTTAGGGTTATTTTTAAGGGCTTCAAGTGCAAGAACAACTTTTGCCTCAACTAGAATCGAAGACATCTTAGTATGGTAGGAGGAAATTGATGTTGCAGGTAGAGAGCTGTATTGCGTGCGAAATCGATCCACTCGCTTATCCGATCCGCTCGCTTATCAAATACGTTACTCTCAATACTCATGAGGGGTTGTGCTGATAATTGCCATCAACACCAGGCAATCGAACGTTGGTTAAAGCGAGCCACTTCTTTTCTGTGGTGGTGGGTGGACCTCAGCAATCGCTTTCCGGTCTTTTAGGACTTTATTGCATGAAATAATCGCCGCCTCACCGGCACTCGCTCCGTTATTGTTGGCGGAAGCCTGGGAGAAAGCTCTGAACCTACCATGGCAAGCCGAGAGCGTGCGTCTTACGATCAGCAACTCGATAGTTGAGGCAGCACTTCAAGAAGTAATCTGCGGCGAGAAGTACTCCAACCACTGCTTCTGCATCTTCGTTGATGCTTTGAACGAATACCAGGATTCCGAGAAGCATGATCAAGCGGACCTCGTGGATATACTTCATGAATGGGCGCCATCAACACGACGCAACATCAAATATGCGTTGCTAGTCGACCCGAACCTGTATTTCAGAACAAGTTCTCGGTTGAAAGTACATTATACCTCCATGACCTTACACTGTACGATGTGCAACGCTATGTTGCTAGCGGATTGTCAAAGCTCGATGAAGTTGTTCGGAACCAACTGTCAAAAGATATTCCAGGAAAGGCACAAGGGATCTTTTTGTGGACACATCAGGTTGTTCGAGAAATTAGGGAAGACTGGGAGGTCACACACGACGTCGATGTCAAATTCTAGACAGATTCCCGGCAGGTCTACGCCCTCTACTGGACCGCACTGTAGCGACCATCCCTGAACGGTATCGCCAACGGGCCTATCTAACATTCCTGATGCTTATCCTCATGATGGACCTCGAAATGACGTTTACGTCTCTTCAATATTCGTTCCTGGATGATTATTGTCGGGACCCGTCATTTGCCTACACCATGGCTGTTACAGACTGGCGCGAAATCGAGACGGAAGACGGGAGACTCCAGTCGATAATCCGAGAGAGAATGGAACGAGCGGCTGCGCAGCTATATGGTTGGCGCAAAGGACTGGTACAAATGTCATCTTTTCACGATAGCTTTGGCGAGCGCCAATTTGGAGTTATATTAATCAGCTGGTTGAGGTTTACTCACCGATCCATCTTGGATTACTTCAACGAGCCCTTGATAAACCAGCGGTTGTTCAGTGTTGTGGGAAGGTCTCAGCTAATTGAAGCCAGCTCCGAGACTCTTCTGACCGAATTCACTGTCAATGGCAGTGTCCATCGATCGATACCAGATTACTCGAGTTCCCAATGGTTTGCGCCCTGAATCAAACTACGCACTGAGCCTGAGATGGACAAAGCCCCGTACAGGTTCTTGAAGCATTTCCAGACCGTCTTCGAGCTTACTCTGTTGAGAATTCTGACTATACTGGCAGCCGACAACCAAAAATGGATCTCCACAAATGTCTTCGTGGGTTATGAACTCATTGGACGTCTGAATAGCTCCCGTGGTCTGCTTGCGGATGTACGTATTGATTTGAGCGGTAGCCCGCTTCTGCAACTGGCGTGTGCCCGAGTCCTGCACTGGCTGATCTAGTATTGAATGATGTTGACCACAGTTTCGGATCCAAACTCGATGCAGAACTGATTGCCATAACAATGATGTGGGCATTAATCTGTGGAATATGGTCTGGCAGCCAGTTCGTTCCAGGCACAGTCGAAACTTTTGCGACAATCTTGAAAGCCAAATGGGAATACATTGACACAAAGACCCAGTTTCGGCCGGCTACGATGTACGGTGACTTTTGGTCACGGGACAAGACAACCGTTTGGCAACAATATTTATTCTCTGAGCTGCATGCCATTAAAGTGCTAGGCGTTCCAACCTGGTCTGAAAAACACAGCATGGAGTTCGGGCAAATCTTGCAGGCATATCTGTTGGCAGGCGCCCCTTCTCTGTGCTGGATAACTTCTCTTGATGAGACGCCAGAGTACCCCACCGATCGTGTTGTGCAGCTAGAGATGATATCTAATCAGAAGGAGACTGCGTGTGTACACGCTGTTGTTGGGGGTCGCCCGGGTTATCTCCCAGTTAACACAGGAGCAAAATGGTCTTTGCGGGAATGGATCGACTGCAGCGATGCGCCCAACAAGAGCACGTTGCTGAAGCTCATCGATGAAAGGGCACCCAGTGAGCACACCAACCAGTCGCTCTCGAAAAGAAATCCTGCTAGAGCGTGGGGACCGGTATCCCCGGAGACAGAAAGGTCAGGAGCGGGGAAGATGACCGCGTCCCTGGCAGTGCTTTTTATGGGTAAGCCGCCTCCATCTTGTTCCCGTTGAGCCACATATGGCACCTGGGATACTTTTTACCGACTTTTAAAGCAGGGACTCTGGTGGTTGGCGTTGTTTTTGGATTCCTTGTGCTATAGAGCCCCATCATACACAGAAAAATGAGTTGGATCTTCGGAAAGCCTTGTCCACTCTTAAAAGAACCTTTCAATCACCCCGCAGCCACCTTCTCGCCAAACCTGTTGCTTCTGCCGCAGAGGCACAGGTGAACTTGGTGTAGGGGGATGAGAGCATTGGGCATAGAAGCCCAAAGATGTCAACTACGGGACATATTGAAACTTTTAATCTGGAGACACCAAGGGTCTAATTAAGGAGGGGAGGAAGAAATGGATGGGAGGACAACAGCGGAATGCTGCAGCGGAGCGAAACTCAAATAGCCAGAGGGGAGATGCGCTAGTATAATTTCACTATCTATAGGTATGTAACTTCAAGACATCTTCTTCAAGATTGGTTGCCATGACAACGTGGACCCCAGCCCAAATAGCCCCTGAACCCCTGAAAGCAAAAGTGGAGACCTGGGGACAAAGTCTTCAGCGCGGTTGCCTTCGAGGTATATACATAAGAAGCTTGTGTGGGGCACCTGACAAAGGGCCCGGGTTTCACCAGACCCACACCTCTTTGCTCTTAAGGTGGATTTTCCTATTTGTTTACTTTTGAACTGAACAACTAACAGCTTACGGTAATAACTATTCTGTCAACCAATTTCTGGCCTTTTGGCCCTTATCTTCGCAGGCAGTGACTATCCTTGGCCACCGCCCCACAGCTTGTCATAGGACTTATGCGCTGTAAGAGTTGTTGGCCTTGGATATTGTATACGAGGTTGCTCCGGGAATAAGTCGATGCAGCGGGCTGCATGGAACTTTGTGTAACGGCCGCCCGGAGATCGACTGTTGTGAGCTATGACGTCGAGTAGCTGTATTCAACTGAAGGTATCTAAGCTCATCATCACTGTTGACTGTTTGAAAATTGAATCAAGATGTATTGTGCGGATTGAGATAGTTTTATTGCTACGTTTTATTTTGTTTTTATAGTTTAGCGATGGAGAAAGATGAGCTTATCTCTTTGATAATATCAATCATTCATTCCTCTTCTGCCTTGGTATATCTCAAGCATTCGAGACTCATGTGCGCGCATCTTTGCTGCGGTTAGGCACGACGACCAAGTGCCAAGATGTGAAGATCGTATTCTAGTTAAAGATGAACCTCGTGATATTTCGAATGATGATGCCCGGGCTTTGTTGGCCGGATAGTGCGTGTAATCAACCGATGTTACGCTGCAGCTGCGTTCGTTTGTAGCTCCACTCAACGCACGCCAATCTAGGCACTTGACACGAGATCAAATGATAGGAAAAATATGGGAAGCTCGGCGGTGTTACTCAGCATGTTCATCGATATACGAGATCCTGCGGAGTTGAGAGTCACATTCCACTTTACTCCTTCTGTACTGTTGTCAGACGTACTGATCATGTTACACCCACTAAACTCTACGGCCGCTCATCCGCGAGAGACCGAAACAAGCTTTCACTTTACGAACTTCAAGTTCCACGACAGTTCGGTCACCTCACAATTTTCCGTATTCGGGAGCACCGCGTGGCTGATCGTGTTGCTGAATTTGCTTGCTGGAAGTCCCTGGATTTGACGCTGCACAGCAAGAGACCCTGTATTCGGGGCTTAGCTGACATCATGAAGCGCGTAGACTATGGGGGCCCGCCGAATATAAAAACGTCATCACAGCCATTCTGACTCGTAATTAACTCCGCACCACAACGCTCTTGAGCATCTTACATCAACAACAGCTACCAGCTACCTACATACCTACCTATTCCAACAAATCTTTATCATGGCTCCTATCTCTCTTCTCATCATGGCGCTCATGCCTCTGCTCGCCCTTGCCATGCCCACAGCTATCCCCGCGACAGCGTCCGCAGTCGACGTACCCGGCAACGTTTTAGTCTGTACTGGCGAAAATTATATGGGAGAATGCCAAACCGTTCAGTTTAATATCGAATATCCTGGCGAATGCCTGCCTATTCCGGAGCCGTTCAAGAACAATGTGGGGTCATTCAAGCCAGACCGTGGTGCCATCTGCCGTCTTTTCGCCGCCGATCGGCCAGATTGCACCGGCTCCGGTCTCTCGATCTTGTATTACCCTGGTCAGGCGGATCTTCTGACGGACAATGGAGAATATATTGCCGGGCATGAGGCGACCTATTGGAGGTGCCAGACGTGCACTGGCTGCACCTAAGCGTAGAGTGTGATGAGTTGGTAGGTAAGTTACCAGACTCGGTTCAACTTTCAGGCAAGGTAAAGAGCTAACCACCTGGAAGCTAGAAGTATGTGGAGTGAGTCACGACAGTGATACTTCAGCTCGGAAACTATTGTTATGGGATATGGGGATATGCATGTATGTGAGATGACGATGAGGCTTATGAAGGCTTAATATAGATTTAATGTAATAATGCTCATTTACAACAGAGATTCTCTGTTCTTTGGTCTTCCACGTGAAGATCCGTTGTCTCATACCGACCCTTCAAAAGCCTTGACACACAATACCGCCGCCACAGCAGCAACACTCCCCAGCAAAGCCATTTGCACACCCTCCCACACAGCTCTTCTCAACCCTTCTCTTGCCAACGTCTTCCTCATCAACGCCCTTGTCATTCCTTGTCAGAATAAAGTCCTTCCCAAAGCCCAAGAGAAACAAAGCGACCACACAAACCCCAAAGCTCCACGCAAATCCCACATGTATATTCTCCATACCGAAAAAGAAGTACGGAAACAGGAGCAGTATCCCCCCAAGTAAATAACCAAAAGACACAGCCAACCCTGTCACAATGGGGCTCTCCTTCACCTCCTCAGCGGCCTTCTCCTCGGAGTCTTGACACCGGCGACGAGAAGGAAGCAACCCATCGCTGCTTGATACCTCCTCTTTCTCTCCCTCTTCCGCCTCCTCCGCTAATGGTGACGAAGACCTGACAGAGGTAGAAAAAGGGCGAGCAGCTAGATAGCCGCTAATTCCCATGCTGATGCTACCTGCACAGATCTCCGCCATCCCGGCGTAGATTACTGTGCGGGTATTCCCAGTGAGGATAGGCCTGCTGTGAGGGCAAAGGGAACGGTGAGGCCATCTGCGAAGCCGAGGGTGAAGTTTGAGAGGAAGGAAGCGAGTGTTATGGTGGGCATGGTAAAGGTTGAGGGGGAGGTGATGAGCTCGGGGAGGTCGGTTTCTGTGATTGGGAAGAGGAAGAGTCTGAAAACCGCTCCGTGGAGAGGGATCTTTTGCGGAAAGAGGAGGAGATGGGGATTGATTCGTAGATTGGGAGGTTGTTCTCAGAGCTGGACGGAGAGTCACCTCTGATGATGCGGCTGAGCTTTTGGGACAAGGATACTTGTGGTTGTGACATGTTGTTGGGGAGGAAAGTTTTATATCAGTGTGGAAGAGTGAAATTCGGGAAGTATCAAGGGACGGCTGATGAGGTCAGGAATGAGGGAAGCCCGTCATCTTTCTAATCTCTTGTCCAGAGCACATCTGTAGCTTGAAGCATTTCCTGTCCATCAGAAGACTCTGACACCAAGCCATGACATCCAACCACTACCATCTCATCCGCGGCTGTCCTGCAAAGGCATTGAAAATGCATGTAATGCCATCGGTTCAGCCATCCCCCACGTCCATGTGCAGCAAGACAATATTACTAGCGCCACGGGCCGCTGCAACTTCAAGCCATCAAGTCCAGTGTCAAGACAGCAGCTACACACGTGTAGAGTGCTATTGTTGGTACACTAGGAAATCGTATCTTGGGATTCAGTGAGGATATCGGACATTTACAATACACACGTGGGCCGGATTCTCTATGATGCGTTCCTAGTCTATGCCCGAAGCAATGACCGAGAGACAGGCTTGAGGGGAATAAAAGCTTGTTCAGGCGTTGTAAAATGTTCTTATGTGTGGGGTAGGCTGGTAGTAAGAGTGTGATTGATATCAGTTGGTTGATCTTGATTTGTTGGGCTAGTGGCCTAGGAAAGTCACTGGCCGCGAAAAGAGAGGCCAAAAGGCCAGAAATTGGTTGACCAAATAGGTATTACAATATTGGTTGTTGGTTGTTCAGTCTAAAAGTAAACAAGCAGGAAATCCGGCCCTAAAAGCAACCCAGGTGTGGGTCTGGTGAAAGACAGGCCCTTTGTCAGGTGCCCCACATGAGAGTTATGGCGCGATGAGAGAGGCGCATCGTACATACAACATTGAGTGCTATCAACACCGCATAGAACGTTCTTGCGAATGTGTAGATAGTTGCATTCAGACTAGGCCAGAGGCCTTCAAAGATGGCGTCGAAGTAGAAGACCTCCTCACACGTGCGTCGAAGTTGGGAATGTCATTTGTCGTCCGTGCTGGAATCGAGCACGGAATACTGCAACTGGGAATATCAGGATCACATTTCAACTCGATTTAAAATTAGTTTACAGTTTCTGAAATATCGGGAGACGGTTACTATAAAAGCTCTAAACTATATCCATTTAATCCGTTTGCTTCATCTACTATACTCCCAGTGTCCCATTGTATATTCGTATTCTCAATGGCTTCGTACTTACCCAATTTCTTAGCATTAGCCGCTACCATTACGGGCCTAATTACTGCAGTAAAATCATTGTTGTGACCTTCCGGTAGGAGGGTTTAGTTGGGAGGCTTCCGGAGAGGCTCCTGGGGATGCTCGGTGAGGAGGGTCCCGGAGGAGGCTTTGGGGAAGCTCTTCCGGAGGCTCACCTGGAGGCTCCAAGCGTGGCTCATGGCGCAGACACCGGAGGCACACGGGAGTGAGACTCTTGGAGAGAGTTTCTGGCAACGGAGGATGCGGAGTGACTCGAAATGACCGGTTTTCTTATGGGAAAAGCAGCTTCGAAGGGTCACGCAACATGCTCCGGTGCCGTGGAAATAAGGAAATGAAGGAAAGAAATGACACTGAAATGAACAGGCAAGCCGAAAGAATGATATGACTTGTGTTCAATGATTAAAGATAGATGGGGAGCTCTGGTGAGAGCGTCCCAAGGCAAGGCCTTTTAAACTACGGAATCGAGGGTCTCGGGACCCAGTGTGATCATCCACCTGTGGCTCGGAGGGTCACAACAGTTATGCTTCTTCTTATCATATGAGGCAGCTCCCGTGATGACTTTACCGTGGTAGCTAAGCCCGCGAGAGCGGCAGCTGACGCCCAAGAACTGGGTAAAGTATGAAGCTATAGAGATACTGGTACCGGTAGTTGAATGAGAGTAGAGTGGATAAGCAAAGCGGGAATGAATGTGTCACAGTGCCAACCAAGGACTAGGTAAGGTTTCTTGTTATTGCACGAAGGAGAGAGAGAGAGGAGCGATGCTCTCTCCGAACTAGAGACCTGCTCTACTGTATGACTAAGCCGCTATCCCTCAAGGTTGGTCTGGTGCGGTGACAGAATGGAGGTAACTACGGGCGTTTGGTACTTACCGACCCTTACGTAGTGTTAAATGCTATAAACCGATTTAAAATCAACCTAAATAGGCAGCGAGTCAAGTGCTGATTATTTTCGAGATCAACTGTAACTACAAAACCTAGTGTTGTGTGGGTAGCCACAACTGGCTCCGTAAGGAGCTTGGGCCAACCTGGGCTGGTTTGATTGGGTCTGCAAGATTTCTCGGTTTGCCTTTCCATAGTTAATATCAATCAACACTTTTATACCAACACCTAGTAAAGTGAGGAGGGGTTACACGCTGCACAGTGTTGACCACAGCCTCACACTAAGTGTGTGCATTGTGTGGGTCACGCTTTCACCAGTCACTTATTTATACTCCTACCTGGTTTCTTCCTTCTCTTCTATACCTTAGAATCAACGATAGTAAAGTAATCTGCCATTAGTGGTCCTGCCTTTTCGTGACAGGAGAGAGTGGGGCGCCGCCCGTTACCCGGACAGGGCACCCACTTGCTGGGCACGGGTTCTTCCTCCAGCACCTTGTCGAAGTCGTCGTCCCTGGAACCCATCGAGCGCACGAGAGCAGCTTGCGCCTTGGGTATTTCTCTTCAGCTTCACCATTCTTCATGACAGTTGACGTAGCTTCGAGCGGAGCGATGGCACCGTCTGCAGGGCTGGCTGTGCTGGGCTCTGCTTCTTCCTCATCACTCTCCCTGGCATATCAAGTTTGGCCAACCGCTTAATTTAGGTCACCTTGGTGGCCATCTTCGCGTTTCGTATACCGCTGCTCATGTTGACGACGGAGCTCTTCTTCGTCCCCCCGTTGCAACCTCCACTGCCATCTGACTGAATCACGCTCACGTCCACTTTGCTCTGCCAGCTGCTGCCGCGCCGCTTCTCGTATGGCCTGACTCGCATTATTTGCTGGCTCCGTCCCATTTTGTCTCCGACGCTCTTCCCGCGTATGGAGCCTTAGTTCCGCCCAGATCTGGATTATCTGGTCGCCATCTTGGAGACGTCATTCCTGCTCCTGCCGTCTCCTTTCTTCCCGCTCTTCCTGAGCTTCAAGATGTGAATATGCCCAGTCCTGGAGCACCTCCTCCTCCTGTCGAAGTCACTCTCGCTCTTCGCGCTGTTGAGACTCTAACGTCTCTCTCTCTCTTGACGGCCGCGTTCCGCCTGCTGCTGAAGCTGTATTTGCGGCTAAACTGATGAAGAGCTAGTATGTAATTCAGCCATGCTGAATATCCGATGCCTCCGCTGCCGAATAAGCGAGCGCAAGGAACCGTAGGCGCGGATCTCATTGTCACTTACCGTAGTTTCCGAGTGTTGTGCGGCTACACGCTACAGGGACATGATCTGATGCACACTGTCAATTGGGCCCACTGTTAAGGAATTAATATCTTGGCAGTGGGACCTGAGCCACTGGGTTCGACAACACCAGAATTGACAACCCCCCATATACGATTTGACAAACACCAGCGGGAACGCCGCCAATCACGATGCTTCGAATTATGCGCGGTAGCGGCCAGCCCTCCAGGCGCCAACACAAACAAAATGCGCAGCGTGCGGGGCGAGTGACCCATGCAAACGCAACACCTTGACAACAGCGACTACAATAACCAGCTAGCTTCAACCTCCTCAATCAGACCGACCGGGATTCACGCTACGAACTCGACAGCTACTTACGGTAGATAGTTCTCGCCTGTCTAGCAGCTACCCCATTTCACCTGCTGATATACTGTGCCTCCAGTCCCGCGAACATTAGCTGTCCGCTCGTGCGACTGGTTGCCACACCGCCGAACATTTAATTCGTATGAATCGCTGCCGAGAGAGCTGAACCTGGCTGCCTGTGTAATGCGGCTCCTTGAACGTGACGATACCGGCGACTTCCACCTGAAGGATCTGCCCAGCAACGCGATTCCGCCTTACGCGATACTCTCACACACATGGGGCGACGAAGAGGTCCTCTTCAAAGATCTGGTGGATGGTACGGGCAGGAAAAATGCAGGCTATGCTAAGGTTCAGTTTTGCGGAGATCAAGCCTGGCGCGATGGGCTGAAACACTTCTGGATCGACACATGCTGCATCGACAAGTCAGACGCTGTCGAGCTCCAGCACGCTCTCAACTCCATGTTCCAGTGGTATCGTAACGCCACCAAATGCTATGTCTATCTCACAGACGTCTCAACCCGCAAGTGGGACGCCGACGGCAACTCTGGTTGGGAACTGGCTTTTCGGACATGCAGATGGTTTACCCGAGGATGGACTCTGCAGGAGCTTATTGCTCCAACGATCGTTGAATTCTTTTCTAAGGAGTGCGAGCGTTTGGGGGATAAAAAGTCCTTGGAACGAGAAATCCACGATATAACCGGAATTCCTCTAAAAGCTCTTCAGGGAAGACCTCTATCCGATTTCAGTATTGCCGAACGAATGGCGTGGATAGAGAAGCGCGATACAAAATTTGAGGAAGATAAGGCTTACTCGCTATTCGGTATCTTTGACGTGCACATACCGGTTATTTACGGCGAAGGAAAACAGAAGGCATTGAAGCGGCTGCGAGACAAGATCCGCGAGGATTATCTCTGTTTAGCAAAGCTGTGGTCCGCTGACCCGCGAGACCCGCACCACGAGAAGGAGCGCATCGAGCTAGCAAAGGGTGGTCTGCTGGCTGATGCTTACCGCTGGGTCTTTGACAACCCCGAATTTCGGCAATGGCGCCATAACTCAGAGAATCGACTTCTCTGGATCAAGGGCGACCCTGGCAAAGGCAAGACCATGTTGCTCTGCGGCATCATCGACGAGCTAGAGCAACCCATCACTGCTAGTGGTGGCAACTTGGCGTATTTCTTTTGCCAAGCTACCGACTCGCGCATCAATAGCGCAATTGCCGTGCTACGGGGGTTGATTTACCTCCTTGCTCGCCGACAACCGGGTCTCCTCTTATATCTGCCCGAGAATACGTACGCTTCCGACGACGCAATGGCATGGGTCGTTCTATCGAAGGTTTTACGGCGTATGCTAGAAGATCCAGACTTGAAGGAAACCTACCTGGTCATTGATGCCCTTGACGAATGCGTTATCGACCTACCCAAACTTTTGGATTTCGTCGTCATTTCACCAGGACGCGTCAAGTGGCTCTTATCAAGTCGGAACGAGGTTCTTATTGAGGAGAAGCTGAAACCTGATGTTGGGCGGACGAGACTTAGTCTCGAGTTGAAAGCGAATGCGATGCAAGTGTCTCACGCCATCGATGCGTATATCGACGGCAAGCTATCAGGTCTCGCATCACTTCAAGACGACACGTCGTTGAAAAATCAAGTGCGGGATATTTTGCACCAAAAGGCAAACGGCACGTTCCTCTGGGTTGCTCTCGTTATACAAGAGCTCAGTGAGGATGATGTTGAGAGCTGGCATGCTCTTCAAATCGTCGAAGAAGTGCCGTCGGGCCTAGATAGAATGTACGATCGCATGTTGAATGAAATCAGTCGGTACAAAAGGGACTCGGAATTTTGCCGGCGCATACTCTTGGTGGCCACGGTTGCATACCGCCCACTCTACTTGGACGAAATAGGCAGCTTATCTGAATTACCGGAGCAGATTGTGGGATCAACAGAGAATATTAGGAAAGTCGTGGCTAAGTGCGGATCGTTTCTCACCATCCGAGAAGACAAGATCTACCTTATCCATCAGTCAGCCAAGGACTACTTAAGCGCATCCGCCTTGATCTTCCCCCATGGCGCACCAATTGCCCACCGGGATATATGCGCTCGATCGCTAGAGCTTATGTTACAGAAGTTAAGACGCGACATGTACGGCTTAGTTACCCCGGGATTTCCTATCGACCAGGCCCGCACGCCAGAACCGGACCCTCTTGTGACAATACGGTATTCGTGCGTCTTCTGGGTTGACCACCTCCGCGATTCGATTACTGATAAAGACACGCCACAACGCAACACACTGGATGCGGTCCAGACGTTCCTTGAACTGAAGTATCTTTACTGGCTCGAAGCTCTTAGTCTACTCCGAGCTATATCGGAGGGTGTCATTGCCATAAGAAAGCTTGAGGGCCTACTAGTAAGTATAGCTTACTAAGACGAGACAGCCATACTAACAGAGATACAGGGGCGAACTCATCAAAGGCAGCTAACAACTTTTATCCGGGATGCGCACCGGTTCGCTCTCTCCAACAGATGGATAATCGAGCAAGCCCCTCTTCAGGCGTATACATCAGCCCTCGTATTTGCACCGGTTGGCAGTCTGGTAAAGAAGAGATTTAAGACGGAAGAACCTAGCTGGATCAGTACAAAGCCAGTAGTAGAAACGGACTGGAATGCATGCCTTCAGACGCTCGAAGGCCATAATGGCTCGGTTTACTCGGTCGCCTTTTCGGCGGATGGCCAGCGGCTCGCATCCGGTGCAGGCGACCGTACCGTCAAGATCTGGGATCCCGCCTCGGGACAATGCTTCCAGACGCTCGAAGGCCATAATGGCTCGGTGTACTCGGTCGCCTTTTCGCCGGATGGCCAGCGGCTCGCATCTGGTGCAGTCGACGATACCGTCAAAATCTGGGATCCCGCCTCGGGACAATGCCTCCAGACGCTCGAAGGCCATAATGGCTCGGTTTACTCGGTCGCCTTTTCGGCGGATGGCCAGCGGCTCGCATCTGGTGCAGTCGACTGTACCGTCAAAATCTGGGATCCCGCCTCGGGACAATGCCTCCAGACGCTCGAAGGCTATAGGAGTTCGGTTTCCTCGGTCGCCTTTTTGGCAGATAATCAGGGGGCGCATGGGTATGGGTTGGGCCAAGACACGACCTGGGTCATTTGTAACGGCCAGAATGTGCTATGGTTACCACCTGAATACCGCCCAACCTGCTCTGCAATCCAGGGGCGGATAGTAGCTATTGGCTGTTCATCAGGGCGAGTTTTTACTATTGGCTTCTCAAGAGACAAATAATACATTTCCAAGTCCTCTCCATTCGTTCTTTTTATTTCTTTTTTCTAGCCTAACACGAGAAGGGCCTGGAAGGATAGGTCAATTTATAGATATTTTCGGAATTCTAGCATCTCCCATGATGCTAATATCAGTTCCTTCAAGAGGCAAATTGATGGTAACATTTTAGTTCTGCTCAGCTCTGCTCGGTTCTGCGACAGCGTGGAATCAGGTATCTCAGTACGTAATTGCTTCGGGAAGAGGGCACCTGTCCTCTATAACTCACCTTTTCCACAGTAGATTAAAATCGCCACTCGCACATATCGGGATTCCTCAGCGCCCTCCCGAATCGAGTCAGACAATTCTGCAAAGAATTGGCCCAGTGGCGACGAGCTGTAACGCCATTTCCATGATGCCGCGAGGTTCCACGAGTCAGCCAGTTGCTGGCGCGAAGCTGTCCTAACGGAGCGAGTTGCGGCTGTTACACGTCTACGATTAGCAACGCAGCGAACTGCAAGTCCTGAGCCAGTCGTCGGAAAGTGAAGCGAGCAAACAAGCCACAGGCGTCATAGACAGATGTGTTAATGGCTTATGCCTGAGGCCATGACAATCACGGACCGCTAGTGAGAGATAAATATGCGATCAGAGCAGTGGAACGAAATGATTCCTCATTAAGCATTTTAAGGCCACTGATGATTATTAAAATGAATTGAACCCATGTTGTTCCAAGCCCTGAACTCCAGCCGTTATCACAGCGGTCTATTAATATTTAAAAGCTTTTAGTAGACAAGGCTCGTCCTCCAAACTTTCCACAACTCGACTTCTTGGATAGGATAGACCTGGTCATGAACGAATTATCTCGGCATTCGGTTATAAAGAGCTAGCCGAGTTGTTTCGTTTTGATGAAAACATTTGGCGAACTAGAATGTTACTCTGCCTTCGATAAACAGCCCTGTTGATTAGCCTTGCGTATTACGGCTTTCTAGGTTTACGCCAGCCGTATTTTCTTAAGTGCCTAACCGTAAGTTTTTGCAGCAGGGAAAACGACCGCAATAGGTGATCTAACTTGATTTGACGTTCGTGTAATGTATCCATGCGCTTAGACTCTAAAAATCTCTTGAATTGGTCGAAGGCCTTATTCGCACTCGGTCCGGATGGAGGTTGAACTGCAAATCCCATGTCTACCATATAATAAGGGGTCAAACCCCCAGTCGGTCCTGGACAGCTTGCAAGAAGAAGAGCGCTAGGCAGTGGGCACAGGTCCACGCCCCTCCCCCCCCCCCCACCCCCAAAAAAAAAAAAAGAAAGACTTGCCACGCTGGTAAAACCTCCTAAAAATGAAGCTATCTACAACCTTGCCGCCGTCAAATCATGGAGCCTTCACTACCCTATAAATCCTCCCTGATTTGGTCAAGCCACTCGGTACTGCACTCTCGCCGTTCCCTGGTCCCTTTGTGATTCTCGTATCCTGGCTGCCGGGTGCCCTTCGGGGCCCCTTTGTATCGTGATGTCTCCCTCCTCTGGTTCCTCTCGAAAAGGTATGCTTCCACTGCATCCTTATTGCATTCCTAATAACACTCCGAAGATGTATTCGATCTAGAACTTCTTCTCCTCTAAAAGAAAGAATAATTTTGACAAGCTGTATTCTCCGTTGTTTGCTGAAAATTGGACACCGGTTGCCTCATGCCTCAGCCACCTTTCATGACAGTTTTCACACATCCCATGACCTTCGATTGGCGTTGTTAGTTATGTAGGTACGTTGACGAAATCCAGGGTATCTATTCGAAAGCCAATTGCTACATTTTGACGTAAGCATCTCTGTCCCTGTTATACTTCTATCGAAATAGACGTGGCAATCGGTGCTATAGAGGCGCACCTATTCTCCCTTATGTATTGTTTTCTAACGATATATGTGAGAAAGAAGATAGTAGGTATAACAAAAAATGTAGCCGCAGGACATGCACGCTAGTATCGTGCCGAAGTTACTACTCTATTGGATAACGGTGGAACAGGTATGATAATTGTAAATAGTATCGTTGTTGTGACCTTCCGGTAGGAGGGTCCTGATGGGAGGCTCCCAGGGAGACTCCCCTTAGAGGCTCGATGAGGCCCGATGACAGTTCCCAGAGGAATGTCCCGTTGAGAGGGCCTCGGCGAGCTCCGAGTCGTGGCTTCCGGCGACGATGCTGGAAGCTCAAGGGTGAGGACTCTAACTGAGAGTCCTCATTGAATAGGAAATGAAGAAAAGAAAGAGATGAAAACCCAACACAAAGCATATGATCTGTGTGCTATGGTAAAGAGTGCTGGGGAGCTCTCAAAGGAGCGTCCCAGACCGAGGCTTTTTATATGTGAGCTACGGAGGGTCCTAGACCCGCATGTACTCCTCCACCTGTGGCTCGGAGGCTCAGAACAGGCTTCATACTTCCTTCCTAGTTTAGATAACTATCTAGTGAAGTAAAGTCTGGGAACCCACTTTACTATGTGCTTTAGGAATATAGTTAAACCATTATCGAAATCTTATCTATATTTACGGTGACCTCTTCCAGAGCTGGTCGAAAATTGTAGTAGCATTTCGGACATCATTACACCTCTGAGAACAGAAGCTCTTACCAAACACCAAAATAATTAACCTCCCCTTCACCGTCGCTGCTTTTAGCCTCCTAGGTAGTGCTGCTACTTAAATACAGTACACTAGTATATATATTACCGTGATAGCTACTACGCGCACTACGGCTTTAACCCTCTCCCTAACTAGCAACGTTACCGGAAGAATATTTGATCGATTCGTCTAAATCTGGCTCGAGAATGTCGATTATATCGACGCGATCGCTAACCGCAAGTACTCCTTTACCAACCTCTCCGCTTATCCAGTCACTAACCTCCCTCCCCCCAGCTAACCACGTTTACCTCGCTACCCAAAGTATATCTCTAATAAACTACATCGCCCGCGCCCACCCCTCTCAACCCGACTATATCGCCGTCGCAGCCGGCACCCGCCACAGCATCTCCGACAACAACGTCCACCGCCTTGACGCCTCCATCAAGTCTGTTGTTGACTTCCTCGAACCCGGCGGCATCTCCTGGTCCATCTACCAGGAAGACATGCCTTGTATGTTCAATTCCTCCCTTTCCGCCTTGAACTGGTACTAACACCTCCCCCCGGACTCCGGCTTCCAAGGCCCCTCCTACGCCTCGGGCTCCTACGTCCGCAAACAGAAACCCCCTCGCCAGTTTCGACTCCGCCACCGGCTCCATCTCCCGCTCAGCCAAGTGCAAAAACTTCACAATGTTCGAAAAAGATCTCGCATCCAACAAGGTCCCCCAGTGGATGTTCCTCACGCCCAACATGGACAACTCTGGCCATGACACCTCTGTTGCCTACGCCGGGAGATGGGCACGGAATTTCATCACCCCTTTGCTGGCTGATAGCAAGTTTAACATCCCGCGGACGTTGGTCATGTTGACTTTTGATGAGGGGTCGTACAGCAGAAATAACCAGGTTTATGCTGTCTTGTTGGGGAGTGCTGTCCCGACGAACAAGAGGGGGACCACGAATGGGACGGCGTATGGACATTATAATGTGCTGAAGACGGTGGAGGTGAATCGGGGGTTGGGGAACTTGGGGCAGAAAGATGTGGGTGCGAATGCCTTTTTCTAAGAGGATGATGCCCCTGAGCCCCCGAGATGGGGGTCCACTTGTTGTTGCTTGGCAGGGTTGGGGTTAGAAGGAGGGGTGGGAGGAGGTACGATGGTTATGCATTCCAACTAGTCTAGGTACACTTTACAACTTCTGGTCATTGGCAGGCAGTGTTCTTGAAATGTGATGATGAAGTTCGGTGAAAGGCAATAGATATTATCAATGCCAAACGCTATTAGATCTGTTTTCCCGAGATGGAAACATAAAGTTGACAGCCAGAGCTGCCTGATATTCAAGCAAGAAGTCCAAGTAATACACATCAAATCCCAGCTATCATAAAGCCAACCAAGCCCAACACGCCGGCAGCGGCGCCGACACCCCCATGAACAGCCGCAGCACCGGCAGTGACAACAGGACCAGTGCTTGTGATGACAGGAGCGCCAGTTCCAGAAGCGACACCGCTGGTCGTGACGGTAGCGATAGTGGTGGGAGCAGGTCCATCGCAGTGCCAGTGGTCGCCATGAGGTTCGCACCCGATGGAAGCGGTTGGGCTGGGGGGCAGGACACCGGCGCTGTGGTCGTCATGGTCGTGGTCCTCTTCGTCCTCATGATCATGATCCTCGTCATCATGATCATGGTCCTGTTCGTGGTCATGGTCGTCATCATGGGCGGCAGCCGTGGTGGTGGCAGGAACAGTAACGACCTCGGAAGCGGTGATGATCACCGGAGTCGCAGTGGTTGCGGGGGCGGTCTCGCGGGGTCCATCGCAATGCCTTTGGGAAGGTAAAGTCAATGACTATTCAGATGTTTTTACGAAACGGGAAAATTCTCACCAGTGATCACCATGAGGCTCACACCCGACAGACTCGGTAGGCGAAGGTGCCAACTCCTGGGCTGCCGCAAAGGTGCTGAGGGCGAGGATGATGGCGGCAGAGAGTGTCTTCATATTGCCGTGAATAAGCGAAAGACACCGGGTGGAATATAGAGAACAAATATGCGACGATCAAACTGAGCTAGTGAGGCAAGCAAGACATGTAAAACATGGGATGAAAGGCTTTTTATAGATGATGAGCAGGACCCTTCATGTGCCCAATGTCAATAGTAGTTCCAGGCTTCCTGTACCTGCATCTGAAGCAGGCTACATCCTTGGTAAAGTCGACTTCCTCTCCTGTCATCCGAGGATGTTTGCATGGGTAATCTTGTTTTTGTCTGCACCTCGATGATTTTCGTGGGGGTGAGCTGAAAGTTTCTTGCAGGAAACCAACATGCTAGGTGTGATGGAGACCATCAAGGTTCTCAGCCAAGACATGTCTCGCTTCCACACGTGGGATCCCTTGCCACCATTTTCTGGTTGGGGCCAACGCCGCGGTGTACTCAAGTGAATAGAAGCTTCTTTTTATTTCAGCAGGGCTGACATTGAAGTGTTGAATTTGCACAGATTGCTGAAAACTATGTACATGAACATGTGTCCAACCCTCCGGAACTTTTGACGTTTTTCATGCAGTATCCACAGTTCTATTTTCATCCTTCGTCCTTCACCAAGTCCTTCCTGCAGCCATACTTCCCAGGTAGCAGAGCTCGGTCGATTTTTGATCGTTGATAGGGGTGTGAAGACGGCGGGCTGGCGGCCAGCTTAGGCGGGGATAACGCCGAGAGCAACTGGTCTAATGGTCATCACAGTGATATCTCTTCTGGCCAGCGACAGGGCAAGTTGTGGTGCCATGGGTCTGATGGCAAGCACCTCCGGGATTGGTGGCACAGCAGTACTCGCAGGCTCCAACAAGCGTGCACCCGGTAGGGGGGAAGCAATCGCGAGCAAGAAGGTCGCTCTTGAATTCGGGAGCGGCATAGGCCACAGACGCGAGATGAAAGGCCGCAATGAGGAGCTTGAAAGAGACCATCTTGACAGTGGTTGTTGGCGGAAGGCTTTTGATGAGGTAGTAGAGGGCTTGGAGAGGGTTGATCAAGAGACTCGAGTGCGAGGTGGTTGATGATGGCATTCTCTGGATGAACGCACGACATCTCGTCCTCTTTATACTTGAACTGTCCTACCTGATCCGGACTTTACCTCTACTCACTTCGCGTAGTCCTCCAGTTCTTTCGATATGCATTGCAACTCTGTCCACATGAAGTGCCTGCCGCCGCGTGAGAGTCGACTGCTCCGAAGCTCTAAAGTGCCTACTAGAGCATCTCTGTTCTCTACCATCTATGAGTGTAGACACCGAGACGGCTTCACCAGCGGTCCGAGTCGTTGGAGGGCAGCCATGTACCTTGATGAACAGAGGGTCTTGACGTGGAGGTTTTATCTGTGGTTGGCTGCGTATCCACTCCTTGAGCACCTTGATGGGTACATCAGCTAGGATGCTTGGCATGTGGCAGCCATGGAATATTGAACCTATTGTGGCTTGCCTCTGTCCATAGAGGTTCATGAGCATGGTGTGGTGCGTTCCATCACGTAAAGAACCCGCGCGGGATGACGGAGATCATCCAAAAGCTTGTTGGAGTCGATTGATATTGGTAACCGAGGGTGATATTGAGGCCACAGAAGTGGGATGTAACTGCAAGGTCCCAATTTTGGATAGAGAGTCGTATTTGCAGGAAGATAGCTGGCGGCCATGGCGGAAGGTTGGCTGAGAAGAAGGAAATTAGTAGATCAAGTCAAGATGGTCATGCCGCGAACGGCTCTCGTCGATTAGTATTAAAGACAAGAAGCGTCTCAAGAATTGATGAATCTCGGTGTCTAACACCCTTCCTTTATGAGACAGACTGGTGATCAAAATGATGAAATCACTCTTCGCTCTTGGATTCGTTGTCGAGTTGGTGGCGGCCTTGCCCCAGGCTGTCACCCCAGCCCCTACTGGCCAAGCATGCTCGTAAGTGCCATCCTTCCGCTTTCGAGATTCCAGAAAACCAACACGACGTTCAGGACGAGAACCCGTACCCAGCTTGGAATTGACGCGACCATCACCAATTACCCCGAATTCGTCTCGTCAATGGACCAGTATTGGTCGACCTCGGGAGTTCCGTTCTCAGGGACAGAACGTGTGATTGTCTACACGTCTCTTGAAACATTCGACGGTGGCAGCTTCACAGGCTACTACACGTACGACATCAATGCCTTGCGCACCGCGGGATACACCATCACAACCAGCACCCAGGTGTCTGTATCATGCTCTCCCACAGCGACCAGCTCGGCGGTTGGCGAATGCGAGCCGCATGGTGATCACTGGCACTGTCCCCCAGGAGTATCAGAGCCAATTACGCCTCCTTCCCCGGAGCCCCATACTACTCACTCGGCTCCTAACTCCGGGGAGTGTGAGGCTCACGATGACCACTGGCACTGCCCTCCAGGAGTTCCAGAGCCCACTACCCCCCCAGCTCCATCATCAACTCCTGTCCCCACCACCCCTGGCTCGGACGAGTGCGAAGCGCACGGTGATCATTTGCATTGTCCTGATGGCGTGCCAGAGCCAACGACGCCCCCACCCGTCATAACTCCTACGCCGACATCGTTCAGCTCAGTGACAGCATCGACCTCATTCACTCGCACAGCATCCGACGCGCCTGTCGTTACGGCTGGTGCAGACGCCAAAACCAGAGTCGGGAGTCACTTTTTAGTATTAGCTGCAGGGTTACCGTTTGTATTTGGGATGATGTGATAGCCTGGGGGAATCTGCGGACCATCGATTGTATAGTTAATGCTCAATAAAGGATGTTGTGGGAGTGTGCGTTGAGGACCTTGATGTCCCACCCCTGAAGCGATGGCAGCCATCAAGGTTCTCAATACCTGATATCAAGGTCCTTCTGCAACGTCATCCAATATGACATCCCAATTGACAACAGACCATTTGTTCTCCTTTTGATGCTTTGTTGCTGTGAATAAAAAGCCATCCGAGTCCTTTCATCCTGACGAAGCGATTGAGCATCCAGCTGCCTATCATCTCACCCGACAATACTCCTCACAATGCCCGACACCTCTCGCCAAACCTTGCCACACGTCCATGATGTGGTCATCATTGGTGCCGGGCCTTGTGGTCTAGCAGTAGCAGCACGACTCCGCGAAAAGGCTCCAGGTGCTATTTTCACAGACGAAGAGCACAGGAGACACCGGTTTTTGCATCGCTATGGACAATCCATGCCACTGAAGCAAGTGAGAAACGGTCGGGTCACATGCTGCGGCCGCCCAACGGCAAGCGATACACACGATCTCGATATCACGGCGCTCGATGCCACCCATGACGACTGGTGTGGCCGCTGGAACAAGCTGTTCAAGTGCTACAACATCGAACATCTCCGAAGTCCCATGTTCTGGCACGTTAGCCCAGTTGACCGCGATGCTCTCCTTGGGTACGCCTATTCGCAGAACCGGGAGAATGAGTTGCTCGAGATTCACCACTGTGTCGGAAAAGAAGTCAGCAAGCACATGCGGAAGAGGACCCGGACGCAGAAGTGCTCAGCCCACAGTGCTTGCAACGCCAGAGTTGAGATCAACGAACGGGACCGCATCGACTACTTCAACCCTTCTCAGGCCCTCTTCTCTGATCATTGCCGTGCAGTCGCTAGCAGGTACCATCTCTGCGATGATGTCGTCAAGAAAGAGTCCGTCCAAGACATCAGCTTCGATGTGGTCCAAGGCATCTCTGTCAACGACGAACCCCTCTTCACAGTCACCACAGACCGGGGCCCTCAGTATGCCCGAACCGTCGTCCTCTCTGTCGGACCAGCAAATCAACCTTCCATCCCACGTCACGCCTTCAAAGCCTTCTCGGCAACAGAATCCCTCCCTCAAGTCTGCCACAGCACCCAAATCGAAACCTTCCCCGACACTGTCGTTCGCACCAGGATGACCAACGGCCAGAGAACCAAGGTCCTCGTTATCGGCGGCGGTCTCACCTCAGCCCAACTTTCTGACCTCGCCATCCGCAAAGGCGTCACCAAAGTTTGGCACCTGATGCGCAGTCCGATTGCCATCAAGACCTTCGACGTCGAGCTCAGCTGGATGAGCAAATACCGCAACCTCGAACAGGCCTACTTTTACTCTGCCGACACGGACGAGGAGAGATTGCAGATGGTGAGAGCTGCCAGGGGAGGTGGGAGCATTCCACCGAGATACCACAAAAAGTTGAAGGATCACATCTCTCGTGGCAGGCTGGAGTTGCGGACGGAGACAAAGTTGGTGAATGCGCAGTTTGTGACCACTGAAGCGGGTGGTCGGTGGAAGGTCGAAACTGAGCCGGCGGTTGAGGGTATACCGTTATTCGACTTCATCTATTTTGCGACGGGAATTGAGACAGACGTTGCTGCACTACCGTATCTGCAGACGATGAGGGAAACGCACCCCATTGATGAGATGGGAGGGCTGCCGTGCTTGACTGAGCAATTGAAGTGGAAAGATGACGTGCCACTTTTTGTGACAGGAAGACTGGCTTCGCTGAGGTTGGGAGCTGCTGGTCCAAATCTTGGTGGGGCGCGGACGGGTGCTGAGCGGATTGCCTTGGCCATTCAGGAGCATTTTGAGGAGTGCAAACGCGAGGATAAGATCAGTGGAGACATCGCTGCCGCCGATAAGGACGAGAATGAATGGGAGCGGTTTGTGCTTGGGCACGGAAGCAAGTATTCATGTTTGGTCGAGCACTAGAGATGAGCAAGTACCCCGAAATGGAAAGAGTGAAGCATTCGCCGTGTCCGATTTGAGATGGGAGATGTGAGATGTGGTGAAGAAGTGGACCCGGATGTCGTCAAATCAAGGACTGGCGACGCCGGAGCGGGAGCCGGCAAGTGGGGCTCTTGCAGACGCGATCGGTCGGTCTTTCCGTTGCATCCGACTGCTGGCCGTCCAAGTCTAACATCATAGCTTCGCTTAAGCCAATCGCAATAATTGAATGAAACGATGTTACTCCAATTCTAAAACATGCGATAGAGTCTGTTGGGAATGTTACAGAAAGCAAAAAGAAGCCGAGGTTGAAGCCGTTGTTCCTCAACGTTTCTTTCGCTGCTAAATCCACTTGACTGTTGGCTTGGCATAAAAGATAAAACACAGTGGAGATCAGGGGCTCCATTGTAGACCCTGTACCCTAACCCTTCGTTCTCTCCTTTTTCTCTCAAAGTCATCTCCATGCGAGCCCGATTGATGAGAGAATGTGGCACAGCTGCATTTGTTATTATAGTCGGTAGCTAGAGAAAAGCAGAGCCTCATCAGGGGTCCTATTAGCTCCTGTAGGACCATGCCTGGTCCCTGCGTTGGCACATGTCAAAGATGATTCGGTGTTGCATTGTCAAAATCAGGGTCAAATCTGACAGGGCTGATCCGCAAGGATGCCTCGATGCTGCATGGTCCTTGTCAACATGCTGCCAATGATAAGACTCCAGACACGCGATGGGACCCGATAATCAATGCTGACCTACCACATTTGTGACTGCCTAACGGCTCGACAACGCCATCTTAAGTCCTATCAGGGCATTTCCTGGACAAAAGCATGGGTCGTGTGTCTATCCCTGAACAACACGTTAGCTTAAGGTTGTGACACCCGCCAATCTGATCCAGCCTCGAACATATTTAATGACAGCGTTATCTCTCGTCAGACAGAGATGTTTCTAGCCTTATCCTTGTTTTTCTTTTTCACAACTCTGTTATCCTCGGGGTGAAATATCACGCTCATTTTCACCTTCACTCCCACATCGCCACCCCTTCACACCCACCATCCAGTCGTTACCTCTCCAACTCCCATCCATCATGACAGCCACAACCCCCCTAAAAGTAATAATAATCGGCGGCGGCCCCATCGGCCTCACCCTCGCCCAAATCCTCACCTCCGCCGGTGTCGACTTCACCATCCTCGAACGCCGCTCCACCGTCACCCCCGAAGAAGGCGCCGGCATCGCCATCGGACCCACCTCCTTTCGCCTCTACGACCAGCTCGGCCTCCTTCCCCAAATGGAAGCCATCTCCACCCCCATCCCCCACAAGCACGTCCTCCAACGCGACGGCAAAGTCTACAACTCGTACGAATTCCACCTCCGCGCCTGCCACGGCCGCGCAATGGCCTTCCTCCACCGTCTCGACCTCGTCACCACTTTATTCAGCACCCTCCCGGATTCCGCCAAAGCCAAAATCCACGTCAACAAATCCCTCTCCGACATCACCCTCACCCCTGAAGGCGTAACCGTCACCTGCGCCGATGGCACTTCCTACAACGGCACCCTTGTCATCGGCGCAGACGGCGTCCACTCCAAAACCCGCAAAATAATGAACTCCCTCTCCAACGCCCCAGAGTCCGAAACCCTCCCCTTTGAAACAACCTTCCAAGGCCTCTTCGGTAACTTCCCCCGGCTATCCCTCCCCGGCTCGGAAATCGAGCCAGGCCACGACTGGGAGTGCCATTCCGGCGGTGTGTCTTCCCAGTTCTTCGTCGGGAGGGACAGAGGCTGGTTTATCATCTACCGACCTCTCCCTGGCGGTCCTACGAGGGAAAGAATCGATTACACGGATGAGGACATCAAACAGTTCGCGGAAGATGTCAAGGACATGCATGTGACAAATAAACTGACTTTTGGGGATGTTTTCAAAAATGTCAACAAGGCTGGGTTGACACAGCTTCAGGAAGGTGCTGTCAAGAATAGGAGTTGGAAACGGATTGGGTTGGTGGGTGATGCGTGCGATAAGATCACGCCGAATGTGGGGTTGGGGTACAATAACGGGGTCTTGGACGTGATTGTGCTTGGGAACTTGCTCAAAAAGTTGAATGAGAGTGGGGAGGAGATCACCGAGGAGAAGGTGGGAAAACTGTTCAAGGAGTATCAGGCTGAGAGAAAGGAGTTTTCAGAAAAAGTGGATGATGCGGCCAGAGGGGTCATCAGAACGGTTACACATACGGGGTTCATGAAGTACTTGCTTGATCGGTGGATTAACCCGGTCTTGGGGTTGGACAAGCTGTATGGTAGCAAGGTGATGGGGCCGTTGATGGCGAAGCAGCAGGTGTTGGAGTGGTTGGAGGAGAAGAATGGGATTGATGGGAGCATTCCATGGGCGCACAAGGGACTGGTTGTCACGAAGGCTTAGAGTGACTGCCGTGTTGGCGTTAATTTTCTGGTAAAGGATGGAATATGGCTTGATTGTGGATGGGTAATGGTTGGGCAGGAAAACGGGTGTAAATTCTGTAATTTTTCGTAATTTTTATAGCTTGAACGCGTTTGTTGGCACATTAAGAAAGTCATTAGCAGGGCGCATCATTCCTTGGAAAAGGTCCATTTGTGTAAGACAACTAGTTCTTGTGGTGTAACGAACCAGGCACATTGCATCGCTGCAGTGTAAAGCTCGACCTTCCCCGAGGGTAGATTAATAGATAATTGGTTAGGTACATTGGCGCGCTAGTGCCATCATCGGATGCTGTGGTTGAGTGAATGGTACGACCAGCCATTGACGAATCGGACCTTCAGTTACCCCTGAGCCCCTTAACCCCTGACGAACTTCGTTGACATCAACAACCCTAACCCTCCTTTTCCCTCGCTAAAGCGGCCACAAGGTGCCGTCCAAAGATTCTGACGAACCCAACCACATGAAGTGAGACATCATGCGTCAGGTGATTGCAACCCCGCCATTGATGAGGCTCTGCTCGCGCTCGTTCCCCCATGGGCAGGTGGGATTGGAGCGATACAGGAGGAATAACCCCCGTTTCGCCTGTCACCCTTCAGGTGTTCGCAATCCTGCCCGAGGTCCAGCTTATCTTCTGTGTCGCGATGCCATGCATTGTGATATTGGGAACTTGATCTGCACAGTTAGTTCCGGACCTTGTCACGCGCATCAATTTATCGACCGCTTTACATCTGGACCGTGACGCTGCACGTGGGTGAAGCGTGAGGATGGGACCTGCGCCTCTTGGGTTCCCATGGGGCGTTCCATCTTAAGTTCGATCCAGCTGGCCGCCGAAATTGACGCTGGCGTACAATTCATGCATGATCGTGTTTCTCTGGTTGTTCCGTGAACTGGCAATGGCTTCTCATCGGTTCAAAAGCAACATAAAGTATTTTGCTCAAAAATAGCAAATCATTAATGTGGCGTTCGGCGTTATCCATTTCAGTGCCACTTGTCCTTCCTGCACTCTACCCCGTCATGTGTATTAGATGCCAAGCATACTGATAAGTGTCAAATGCAGTCCCTTACGCCGACGTGTGAATTGATGTCGTATTTCATGGCAACCTGTGAGACAACGTGGGGTAATACCCGCGTTCGGTGAAGAGAAGCTGGAGTTGCAGTGGTGCGCGAACCATAACCACCTGTGTGTCCTTTGTCTGATGGTGTCGAGAAGTACAATACATGGCTAGACTTGGGCCTCGTGGACACTTGTTGTTGCTGCAATGCTGCCCAACCGCAAAGATTGAACTTGGTGGTCGCTACGACCTCGGTCAACACGGCTTCGTTGACAAGTTTGCTCAGCGCAAGCCATGGTCGCTCATATCTTGCTGGCGATATCGCCGAGGTTCACGAATGGTGAGATAGAAACCTGCGAGAGGCAAGGAAGTTCGTGATCTCATAAATCGTGCTATCGTAACAATGGGACATGATATCATCAGCTCATCAAACAGAGCCGTCGTATAAATGGGAAACCTGAAGACCCAGCAAGCAAAGACCTCAAAGAATAAAGAAAAAAACTCCAAGTTGGGCGTGGAATGAATTTCCCCCGTCGTCTGTGTAAGCTGCATCATTCTGATACCTCATTGCAGGCCGGAAGCCCTGCAAGCCCCAGGTTTACTCTCCACTCCTCGGACTCATCAGCGATGACCGCCGTCTCCGTTTCTTTGGCCTCTCTACTCCCAAGGGCAGAGATTCCATTCCATGCCCGAGATTAATCACCTCCTCATTGAATGCAGTTGCAGAGGGAAAGTCAACCTCTGCCTGTGTGCCTTGGAAATGAGACTTTTGGTGTTGAACGAGATTGTCTCGCCTGGTGTATGTGGCGGCACAATGATCGCAGGGGAACGTGTCCACAATTCCCTTTCCAGTTTTCCTGCTGTGCTTGATGGTCTTCTTGTGCTTCTCCAATTTTTTACGCTGGTCTGGGCCAGCAATGGGATAAAAGCCGCATGGTTCGCAGCTAAGCACAGGTGACTGACCATATACAGTTTCGACGGGGGATCCGTCGGTGCTACGGCTCTCCTCTGTCGAATAACCCCCTTCTGCATCAGTGAAAACTGCAGGAAATGAGTTCATAGTGTTGGCCTCCCCATGAGTTGTAGGCGAGTTCCATATGTGTTCGCCCTGGTCCAAGAAAGGCATGGGTCGCAAGATGGGTGATTCTTGCCAAATGTCATTGTTTCCGTATGCACCAGAAAAGGAGCAGTGGACCATGAGAGCAGACTCGGGGCCAGTCACTTGTTGAGAGTTGGGTGACGAGGCGGCAAAGTACGAAGTCGATTGTGATGTCGGTACTCCAGAAGAGACCATGTGTGAAGAATCGAGCTCAATATACTGGTGAAAAGCTGAAGAAAAGTTTCCGGCATTGATGGTTTGCGATGGTTGTGATTTGGGCCACGCGCCGTCTCCTGGAGACTCGCAGGCTCCTTGTATGGTGGAATGATGAAGACTATCACACATGGGTGACCAGGTAGGGACAATGGCCAATGGAGTGCAGCTTGATGTGGGCGAGATGTGGCTGTTGCTCGCAAAAGGAGAGTTGATGAACCCAGAGCTGGTGCTTGGGGACACGCTTGAGGTGGCTAGAAATTGTGGGCGGGCGTCAATAACGCGACTTTGAGGTCCAAACCTAAGCTCTGGCATTTTCTCAAGAGGAGGCCGGGAAGCCAAGGTCCGCCTCCGTTCAGCACTCATCTCCACTGGACTAGCAGTGTCCATCATCTCCACCGGTGACACCTTCTCAGTGTTCATGAGCTCTGGCGGCGAGGTGTTGTGTTTGGTGGGATGTGAGTAGATCTCCACAACGTGTTGATCAGGTGACGATGGTAAACCCTGCGAGTGTGTTTTCTGATGCCCATCAGACCTCGGTGAAACTTGGGCATCTTTCCAATTGTTGATGGGCTGACCCTCTTCGGAGTCCGTCTCCACAGAGCTTTGAGACCGAGATCGGCTTTTCTGAGAGGAGCTGGAAGAGGACCCAAGAAACAAGTCTGCTATGGCCTTCTTGAATGACCTCCTATGACGAAGGAATTGCAGTCGTTCCTCAAACGCTTTTATCTGCTCTTCCTGTTTCTTCAGGACACTCTGCTGTTGCTTCACGGTACTCTCCAATACTTGAATGCGGCACTCGAAGTCCACATCCTTCTCTTCGTTTGAACTGAAACTTGTCAGTCAGCTAGACAACATCTAAGAGATGGCGTCTGACGAACCTATAACCTGCATGGATATGTTTTGATGATGGGCTTCGTGGTGACAGGCTTGGTGGCGACGAGGTTTGGGGTGAGATGATGTCGGAAGATGGTAGCTCAGATATGCCAGTAATGACAGAGCTGGGAGACTCCATGATAACTGAGAATGCGGAATGATTGTGTTAAGTTTTGGCGTAGTGAGGTGCTTGGTAGAGCGAACAGATGATATCAGACCGCAGAATGTAAAGGTGCCAAAAACAGGGAAGTTCGCCATTTATTAATTGTCTTTCAGCAGCGGCTCTTCTTTCAGTCCAGAAGACGACATGGCCCTTCGTCTTTAATTGGCTTCGGAACTTGCAGCAAGAGTTTGGACGTCCTGGAGGTAATTCCACGACAGGGTTCCTGCATGCCGCATCGATGGCCTCAGCAAGGCCAGTAGAAGACGGCCAATTTCCATACTTGATAACGATAGACCACTAGGGAGGCGAGTATGGCAGACCATTGGAACTAGATCGGGTGCGATATGCGTGCCGTCTGGGTAACTAAACCGGGGACCGGATGGGTAAGGGATCCTGCCGTTGGAAATCCAAAAGTGGCAAATGGATTTGTACATGGAAGTTCCATTCGACCCCCTGTACCAACTTGGACCTGCACCGCTGACTTGGCCCGAGGCAACTGAGATTGGTTGCCTTCAACCACATGCAGGAGGCAGAATCCAGAGTAGGGGTTTTGCCAGTGGCGTCCGGATATCAACACTCAGTCCCTTCGAAGAATTCCGGAGCAAGCATGGCGCTAACGTAGCAAGACCTAGAGGCCTACATCTTGCAGGTCCGATATCGACATGTGGATGGAAAGGAGCTGAGAGAAAAAAGGGCGGCTTGTAGGTCTTGAAGGATCAAGGTATCTGACGGAGAAACATATGTTAAGGATAGAATATAAAAGCGTCTGGGGGGTTGGGGCTCCATACTGACGTTAATACGTGGTTTGTTACCCGTGCAGAGAGACTTTGCGGAGGGTTGCCATGTGGAATAGGTGCAGGGGGCTGGGCGAGGCTCCAACACATTCTTGTGAGACGTAATCCCAATATCAAGGCGGGCTGATGGCAGCATCTGAAGACCGGACATGGGAACATGGCAGAGAGCCAGGAAGGGATGCTTCCGAAAGTGAAGAGGAAAGATGGCTAGATATAGCACCTTCTTTGCCTCCTCTTCGATAGCCAAGACATGGCCGCCGAAATGGCCTTCGTCTGGGATGGAAAAAGGGCCCCCATACGCCGCGGCCCCCATATTTTGTGAGGAAACTTGAGGCTTGCAAGGAAACAGCAGAGACAACAGCAGTGAGTATGTGGCTCAGTGGCCTTGTGGTTGCTCCGGCCGATATCAGATCGACACCATGGAATTCAGGCAGGCTGGGCAAGCCGAGCCTGGAGGGGATGCTCGAGAGAGCGTAGTTACCAGCGAAAGCCATTGGATAATAGATAGACACCGCTCATTTGGGCGAGCCAGATGTTCAGTTGGGCTAGGCAAGGTCGACCTCAAAAGAAGAGAGCATGTCAATGAAGTGACAGGATGCCCTAAAGAACAACTCAAAGATGGTTTCCCGATGGCATCCATCGACGTTGATTTACCCCGCTCAATGAAGCTTGAGCAAATCACAATAGACCCGGAGAGATTGGGCCAGTTGATTGGCCCATCTTGACCGGCAACAGCAATGCACTAAGCCAGAGCAGGCAAGAAAGGAAGATTGCCCTTGCCTCAGCATCAGGCGAGGCAAGTCACACTTTCCAGGCGATAAGCAGAAAGGGAAAGTTCTCGCCCGCGAGATGATTCAGTGTCTGAGACGCCAATGATAGAAAAGCTTATGTGTACTAATTCCATACAAAGCTCGTGTCTAGATGACCTGTTGAAGTGGACGGTGATATCGAGGATATCACTATCACCCAGTTCAACATGATTTCATGATAGATCCCTTATATAAGCTCGTGTGGTTGAGTAATGGACACCAGGTGACAGTTAGCGTCTCACACGAAGTACGAGCAGCCTCCGATACTCGGACGATAACAGCAGAACGGGGGGGCTTCACTTTTTCAATTGGGGTGTTGCAAGGCTACGGTCAGCGGCACGTCCATCGACCATTGTTCGGCATGATGTGGACGCGATACTGACCAGAAACCTGGGTGAGATCGATGCTAGCCCACAGCTGCTGCTGGGGTTTGTATTGTGAGGCCTGCTTGTCAGCTTCTTGTTATCGCTGGGCAGATACACTGCGGGGTAAACATGAGCCGCACTCAGGTCGCGGGCGAGAAGGAGGCCTTGGGAGCCTGCGCAAGCACATCATACAAAAAGACTCGGACTTCTGTCTTTTTGACAATGCAGACATAGAATGTTGTCAATTGTTAGGCCTGGCCCACTGACATGCGTCAAAATCAATCTCGGCTCTCCATTATTTTGTATCAAACATGCCAAGACAACTCTCCGCACAGCCTTCGTCCAGGGGTTGGGGCGCAGATAATGCGCAGCTGCATGTCGATTTGATCCAATTGTCTTTGCCCATCCACTGGCGGCCGCCCTGGATAATGGAATTTGCCAATCAGTGGGCATTCAGTTGAGAGTTGGAGGGGAGCAAGAGGGGCCAGCGCGCAGGCAGACGCCCCGATTTCTCACATCCTCAGTCAGCCAGCCTATGAAACGTCGTCCTATCCATGCAACTACGGCAGCTGTCTGCAAGTGTTCTCCTGCAGTAGCCAGTCCAAGGCGTCCCGGCCACCTGTGCCTCAGATCCCTCCCACTTCCATGGTCTCAATCCTCCCCCAGCTTATAAGAGCTATCAGCCCGGAACCCCGCCCTCACTTTCCCCTTGAACCTTTGCAGCAAGACCATTGCTCTCTGGTCTTCGTGTTATACAACTCACCCCCACCTCCACAACCACAATCATGTGTCCGGTACCCTACTCTCCTCAATCCCCATTCCTTGAGAGAGGAAGAAACTCAGCGCCTGTCAATGCTGCCGCATATGGCGATGATGAGTCGACAGTATGCAGCGACGACTCTAGTGTCGTCTCCTCCGTATACAGTGACAGATATTGGATAAGCCAGGAACATTGCCCTCTCCAGTAAGTGTGCCCAGTCTCGTTTGCCGGAGGGCATGTGCTAATATTTGAGCACCTAGTCAAGTAGAGAAGAACGAGGCGGGCAAGCAGGTATACGAGGCTTGGAACATCACCTATCTTCCCGGCCAACGGGAGGTATTGGGTGGTTTTAAGGCGCTCGGGGTGGGTGTGCATGAATACCAACAAACCGAAGCCAGGGTGTCAACAGTTGCTCAAGCATCCGAACAGTCCGTCCTTGCCAACATGTTCTACGACGCCGTCAAACAGTATCAAGACAAGCATCGCCGTGGATGGGCTGGCCGGATCCTCCGTGGGAAGCAAAAGACATATGAAGAACACCTTGACACGATCTGTGGCAGCCTTCCAAACGAAGTCCAACACGCCATCACAGATTTGCTTCTTGACAGAGGGAGAGCGACATCGACCAGTTACCGCACTCGAACCTGGACGCTTGTAACTCTCCGTGTACAGAGCTTTCTGCGATTCTCCGGCGCGGATCACGCGGATGTCCCACAACCTCGTCGTCGATTGTGGAAGAAGAAAGCCGCCATTGGAAACCAGGCCTTGAGGATCTCTCTTGTTATTCGAGGTGGGGAGACCGGGGTCAGCAAGACCGCTGATGGCCTCGAGGGATGCCACCAAGATTCCAACCCCTGGGGGCGTGCTGACGAGGCCGAAACGAGCGAAATGGCCCGTGAGAGACACCGTCAAAGACGTCTCAGAGTGGAAGCATCGCGGCCCAAACGCACCGAATCGCCACCATCATATCGATCGACTTCTGTATCACCACACAGAGAGCGACGGAGCTTCGCATCCCCGCCCTCATACACAAGTCGTCCAGATCGATCTCGCGGCCGTAGCCTTTCGTCAGAGCAGGTCAGACATCGCGTCCAAAGGCGTGACCGCTCAGAGGACAGCATATCAGATAGCTGGCCATCGCCGTTCGGCCGCGATCCGTATGGAGCTCCAACACCCCCGGAGACATATACACCGCCGCCGGCAATCTCAGCATACAGCAGACCATCTGTGATCCCCCCTCCTTTGCCAACACAATTCCCTCTTGGTCCTCCCATGATTCCTCGTTACCTGCCACCTCCGCCACCCCCTCCGCCAATGTCAATGTTGCCGTGCAAAGCATGCCAAACCCTTACGCCATGCATGCACTTCCCCAACTCCCACCGATACCAATGCCATCGGCAACTGATCAACACAGTGAACAACATCCCCACCCATCCGCCTTGCGTCTTTTGCTTTGGTGGCATGAGCCCGTCTTTTCCCCCTCCTCCGCCTCCCCCTCCGATGCCATCTTACTACCCCGGCCCAATGCCAATGGGCCCGCCTCCCCCTCCACCTCCGGGTATGTGGCCACCACCGAGACCTATCGTACCACCTAGCGGACTTGGCGAGATGTGCGGTACGTCTGCGCTCATGGCAACCCCACCACCACGTCAAAGACAGGACCTGGTGATGAGGACATCAGAATTCCCTCGCCCCGATTGTAGAACAGAAATTGCTCGCGATGCTATGTCCGACTTTGACTTTGACTCGTTCTTGAATGACGACTTTGATCCCCCTTCGCTACCGCCGCTGCCTTCGTCTTCATCATCCTTGTCATCATTGTCGTCTAGGTCTTCCTCTCCGGTACGTCGGCCATATAGGCCCGCCAGAGTACAGGATGCCGATGAGATTAGTGTTACTTCGACCGAGGTTTCGGATGAGGATGCACGTTCGGCTCGAGATGGTGATGATGGTCAGGTTCCACAGCTCAAGGAAGAGAAGACGGTCTTAAAGCCTGAGGTATAGCGGTTGCGCTTCTGGGGATAGGTGGACATGGTGAATCGGTGCTTCATGCTACGATAATGATGCGATGATATGGCTTTGCTCTTTCATATGTACCTTGACGGTTTTGTTGGTCTATTTTAGGGTCTGGGCTACAAAGTAGCTGTCATCATGGTTGGTCGTCATGGTTGACAGGAGGGACTGGGAACTGGTGGGATTTGATGGTTCCTTCAGGCGCATTTCTTGTCTGTTTGTTGTTGTTTTGTAAGGAAAGTATCCTGATGCCTTAAGTATCGAAAGCCACACTGCGCATAAAAAAAGGTGAAAATAATGAAGAGAAAGTTTCACGTTCACATCTCACTTTCACATCAAAAAGGTGCCTGGTTTACCGGCCATTGGCGTTCCAAAACGCCCCACCAGTCGCCCCACAGCACCCGCACCACGATCATGTGCAAACGAAAACTCCGAAAGTGGCCCGTGCAATTAACCAACATCACCGCAATAAAGCACGTGATATCGGCATTTCACTTGCAACCACTGACGAGACGGACAACTCACCGCCCGATCAATCCTTGGCCAGCATCGAAGCTGGCAAAAAAAATCCCAAAGATTTCGCCGCTGCTTTTCGAAATCTCGGCCTTTCCCCGTCACCACCACCAAACCACCCAACAGCAACCACAACACCACCTCCCCCACCACCGAACCAACCAAAAAAATGCATCTCATGTACATCCCCACCGCCGACGGCCTCGGCCGCCAGTACACCCTCAAAAAGGTCCTCGACAGCAAAGTCACCCGCTCTGCCCACCCGGCGCGCTTCTCCCCCGACGACAAGTGGTCCCGCCACCGGCTCGCGATGCGCAAAAGATATGCTGCCTTGTTGGATGCCGCCGAGAAGAGTATGTCGCGTTCCGTCACGTTTTTGTCGAAAAAGAAGCTAACCTACGCGCACGTAACAGAGTAAAATAAACATTTACTTCGCGATCGCATCATCCAGTACGATACCAAAAGCAGCAAATAAAACAGCGCCGAGCAGGAGGGAGAAGTGTAGGAAATAGGTCGACAGAAGGAGATACCCAACAGTGCTATTACAAGGTCAATTCAGCGCTCCATTTTCTATCCATCACCCAATCAAGACTTTTTGGCAGGATTGAGAGGAGGAGGAAGGAAGACAAGTGGTTTCACTACTTGTTGCCAGTTAAACTGGAGCAGAACGTGAATTGGAGGCGGAGGAGTGGACAATCAATGCCGATAGCAGCGAAACTGTGCTACCAGCGCATAATCATACGAGGAAAATGGAAAAGGGCTCTGTTTTTCTCTAGGTGTTCAGGGAGTTCATACTTTGTGGAATTATCCCCTAGGTTGTCATTGACATTCAGGAACAATACACACACACAAACCCACATCTGCATTTTTGTGGCACCATCGCAGGATGTACACTTTATTTTGTTTGTCTATATGTGCTGTTTACCTCTTCTTCTTGGCGTTGATATTGCGACCAGCACCCACCTTGATCCTCCCGTTCCCAGGGCCCCTTGACCCGGTGAGAATACTGGGAAGATAATCCTCATCCATCAGATCTTTGTACTTTGTGCGGCGCTCCTCATCCGTCTTCCTGACGTACTCCTTTTGGTCCTCAGCCAGGATTAGCTCATTGCCCCAGCCGTTTTTGCCGCCTCCAACAATGCGCTTGGTGTTGGAAGAGCCGTGTGTTGGTTTGGGAATGCTGTAGACGTTGCCACGGTTGTTGAACTGAAAGTTCTTCTTGAGGTGCAATGTGAAGTTGCCAGACGCGTCCGTGCTGCATGACACACGGGTGAGGGTAGCCTGTCCGCAAGATGGGCAGAACTGCTTCGTGGTGTCCTTGCAGACCTTCCAGCAGCCGTGGCATCTTAGAACCCAGGTCTTGAGAAAGGTAATTTTGGTAAGGCTGGTGTCAAGCAGGCTGTGATATTGTTAGCTCATTGCTCATTTGAGCTCTCGCGCGAAGGTCACTCACTTCAAGTTGATTCTGAGCGCAACATTTCGCATGGCCATATCCGCCGTAATAAGAGCTGCTTGAAGAAACCGCTGGGTTTGTTGCTTTCCGGCGCCGCCCTTCTCCTTGGCTTGGTACTTCTTGATGTTGCTGGGAGCTGCGGGTGTATGTATTAGTGAACAAGAACTTCTCAGGGTAATTCATGAAGCCACATACTGATCCACCCTTCCTCGTCATCATCTTCCTCCGCCTCAGCCTGTTCAACCTCAGCCTTAACTGACGTCTGGTTCAGGTCAACCTTCTCCAATTCTTGCGCTACCCCCTCTGGTGTTGTCTCAGTCAATGGCGCATCCGCTTCAGTCACTGTTTCTGGTGCAGCATCCTGCTCTTCAGTTTTGGTCTCCTCCTGCTTGGCTGGTGGCTTTCCGTTCACGGTCTTTTGCGTTGGGTCTTTCCTCAAGCGCCACTGTTAAACCCATTAGCCTTCCCGAATATCCCAAGCCGCATGAAAGGCGCCGTACATCACCACCATTCCTCTCAACCTCCAACTCATACGTCAAGGCAAGGAGCTGCAAATCGGGCTTCGACAACACCTGCAGATCACCCGTCCTCCGCGCAAAGCCAGTAACAAACGCCATCGACTCGGGCTTGGGTGTCCTAAGCTTGATGAATGGCGCAAGCGTCGTCTGGTATCGTGATCGGGTGGCTTCATCGCGAACTGAAAGACACAAAAGTTTTAGTGAGGCAGTCCCAAGATGTCAATATTCCCAGGGCCACACACTCTCGGACACAACCGCTGGAATGGTGTACAGCTCCTCCGCCTGAGAAAGAAGCGTTGATACTGTTGGATCGTTTCTGATAATAGCGTTGGCATCAATCACCAAGGAGTGGACCTGCTTGGTTGAGGTCTGGGCTGGCTGTTCTGCGACGGGCGCATTCTCGACGACTTCGGTGGGGGCGGGGTCCTCGATCTTGGGCGCTTGAGCGCTGGGCTCTGGTTGTTGTTCCATGTTTTCGATTGGCTGGATCCTGAAGATATCGAGCAGAATATCGAGGAGTCCAAAGATGTTAGCGATTCGATCGTTAGGCCGGGGCGCTCAATATCGTGGTCGTCCTGGGCTTGTGATGCATGAATTTCCCAAAAATTCATGTGGGGTTGAACTGGCAGAATTTCCGTTCCCAAAATCCATCCCACACGAGCCGAAAGGCGGTCAGGAATAAGACCCACAAGACCCTTGGGCCCACTTTGGACTTCAAGGCGTCTTGGCATTATGAACTGTCCTGCTTCATTCACTCATCATGATCACCGTCCTTATGAGATAGGAGGGATCCTCAAATCCTCTCAAAGGTGATGATGTCCGCGAAACTATACTGAGTTCGTTTGGCTTCGTGGCTCTTGCGTGATACTCTGGGTTTTCGGTGCAAGAAGTTGTACATACTCGGTGGAGGGGTGATGAAAACACTAACATGGATGACTCGTAGCAGGTCAAACACAAAACGTTGAAGCAACATTGTGGTAGGTGAACAGTGTTCTCTTAATGGGGGCTTTTATAGCAGCAGAAAGCTTTCCCTTGTCAATTCTGACTCTTGTTTCCCTGGTCCGTATAAACCTGAAGGCGTTCCAAGCATTTTTCAACTTCATGGCAACTGTGGTGATCTCAAGAGGGTTCGAGTTCTAAATAGCGTTAGAGCAGTTACGACAAAATAGGCATCAACCTTGGGCGGTTAGTCGTGGCATAGATGGTCAATTCATTCAGCAATAGTAACAATGAACCTTCATTTCTTCATCTGCATTAAGGAGAGTATCTACCTCGGGGTATACCAGAAGCCAAATTCCAAAAAGCCAAAACCACCAAAAACATACAACACCAGGGATTCCCCAGTGGTCACCCACCTGAGTACTGGTCTGGCGGTCAATTGCTTAACTAGGGGAGAGCGGACGGGATCCCGTGTATTCAACTGCCTATGGTCGTATGTGCTTGTGTTCACGGGATTGCGAGTTCAAGACACCATGATTCTGCTCCATATTCCAAATGAGTGTCATCATGTCATATCAGTCATTACCATCTCTCTTCTCCATCCCCACCATGTCTCTACAACCTCGTCCCCAAAACCACACTATCAGCAGAAATATTCGACTTCTTGGGAGGGTCCTCAACCCAAGGGACACCCCTGCCAGAGTCACGCTGGGCAATAAGTCTGTTCTTTCTCTGGCGCTCACGATAGAACAGGAAAGCCAAGCCAATGATGGCAGCGACACCAAGAATGGAACCAATCACCGCACCGGCGATAGCACCCTTGGAGAGACCGGTCTTGACAGACTCAATGGGGGTGTTGTTGTTGTTGTTGTTGTTGTTGCCGTTGTTGTTCGATGGGACAGAGCTGCTCGATGGCTCTGGGTCAGCGGTGTTGAGAGGAGGACCATTGTCGCCGTGACCCGGGAGGTTGGTCGGGAGACCAGTGGCAGTGGGTGCCGGGACGTCGTTCTCAGAGTCGGTTGCGTTGAAGCACGGGATTGTGTCTTGTGGGAAGTCGGCAGCGCGGACATATCTTGATTTGGTGTTAGTACAGACACCTGTGATGGTAAAATGGAAAGAAGGACTCACTGGATGTCGGCACAGGCATAGAAGGTTTGGTTCTCTGGCCGGTCAAAGTCGGCAATATACATGAGCTGGATGGTCGCATTGGTTCCGGGGGCAATGGTCGATGGAGGGTCAGGAATGGTCAGACAGGTGTGCCCTGGATCGATCTCTGTGATGGGCGTTGTGTTCAGGACGAAGCCAAAGTCCTTTTGCTCTTGGGGGTCTGATGAACGGCCATATTGATTAGCATCTCTCTTTGGCGATGGCAGTAGCCAAAGTTTGAATTTTTGTATAGGCGTCGATATGAAAGGAAATAAGCAAGGATGCAAAGATGCACGTACCATTATGGAATGAGATGCTCATCTGGGCGTGGTAGGAGTCATCTTGGGCTGTCAAGGCTATTCTTCCGCCGCCTACAAGCAATCAGCAAGTGTTTCCTCATTAGAATGTAGACCTAATGATGTCAAACATACTCAAAGGAAACTTCGTCCGTTCAAGAACCCTGTGGATAGAACCACAAGGCCCCTCATTGTCAGTGTGCTCAGACCAGGCTCTGTCAGGTGGCCACATGAACGAGGCAGGGCCCATGTTCTCCGAGGCTGCCAAAACACCAGTGGCAGTGGCTGCAACGAGGGCCACAGCCTGCTGAAATCGTCGAACCATTGTGTTGTTTGGATAGGGTGACCTGATAACAACGAAGTTATGCAAAGAAGATTGAAGATGGTATCCCAGGAAAGATTGAGAAGGGTGCAATGGTGTCAAGCTGGATGAGAAGCGGGGGAATGACCACTATTCGGCTAAGATGGAGGATGCCGCTTGTGCAGAGAAGGATAAGACAGGAACATGCCGGTGGCCACTTTGGTTCCGTCCTCCTCCTCTTTTATCTTTTCGTCAGTCCTGCCCAACCACCACCCCCACCACACATCACACTTTCCAAGACTCCGACATGTGTTGTTACCAATGCCGTATGGTAGCGTATCCTCGGCATAGCAACAACTTGCCCAGAACTTGCGTTCTTTTTCTGCTTTCCCCGCGAGATGGGCGAGAATTGTTCCTGGCTGCTCCGCTCTAGCCAAGATATGCTACAGGTATGGGTCTCGACAAAGACAGGAATCCGGGTTCTGCGTGAGATAACGTCGCCGGAAGCCGAACGATAACTTGGCATGGCAGCGGTGTGATGAGAGTGAAGAGTGTCGACCAGGCTGGGCTGTCAGTCCAGTGACTCTGAGTTTTCAGCGAACCGCACCGAGCCCCTCGTTTAGGCAGTCAATGATCTGATTCTTTTCAGTCACCGGCAGGATTGACCAACAGTGGCATTCAATGGTACCCTCCTGCGAGCCCTCCCATTTGTCGTGATGGGATCTGGGAGACTTGGCAATCAGATGATCAGATAAATTTGATCAGATAACTTTGCTCGGCGCAGTGGGCACCCATCTTATCAGATGCATCACCGGAAGCTGATTGGTGGTTGTCAGCTCCGGCGAGCTTGGGTCCACTTCTGTGAGCCAGGATGTTCCACAGAATGAAGAGCCGACATCGCAGAATGCCAGAATGTGCCTCACAAATCCAGTTTGTCGTGAAAAGATACCCGGAATTTCTGATTGAATCCTTCAGCCGACTTTGAACTGCCAAGTTCGTTAGGTAATATCCACCCTCTGCCGCCATGCATCCCTGGCCACCCCGAACCGTCTGACCCGACATTGGGTTGACGCTCGACGGGGTCAAGGACCATCCTCATTCGACAAGGGTACATTCAGATATATTGAGGTACACCCGCCTCTACCTTTCTCGTAGCCAATCCCAAAACCTCCCCGTATTTACCTACTTCATTTGACCCCATCCTTCCCTCCCAGTGCAGGCCCCATCTCTTGCCCTCCTCGTCGTTATTTCTTGCAACATCTTCAAAATGCGTGGTCTTCAGTTTTCCGTCCTGGTCTCCGCCTTCACTGCGACTGCTGTTCAAGCCGCTGTTTCTCCTCAAGACAATGTCGATGTCGCTGCCCTCTTAGCCCGCCAGGCCCCTGGCACTCCCCAGTTTGAATGCCATTCCGACTGTGGTACGTTGACCAACCTCAACCAATATCTCACCCACACCGGCACCTCTAACAATAGCTAACACCTGCCGTTACAGGAAGTGCCCTTGGTGGCTCACGCTCCGGTAGACATTGCGACAACTCCACTTGGGTCGAGCTGTTCGAGGACTGTCTCGAATGTGCCAATCAGTTCAACATCTGGCGCCATTACGGCAATGGTTTGACAGCCGCTGCTGAAGCTTGCGGCTTGTCTGCTGTCCCATCACCCTCGGGCGGAGCAGAGGAGCCAGCGGCCACCACAACAGTCACTCCCGTCGGCTCTTTTGTCACCTCAGAGGCCCCGGTTACTGTCACTGAGGATGCTGATTCGTCTTCTACCTCTGACGCCGCTGAACCCTCCATCACCGAACCTCCTCAGACAGGAGCTGAGACGACCGCACCCGCCTCGGCCTCCACCAGTGTATGTTGTTGCCTTCCCCTGAAAGCCTTGGTGCCTCATCGCTAACCTGCGGGCGTTCAGGAGCCTGTTACCGCTGGTGCTTCCGGTCTCGCGTATGTTTCTGTCTCGATGATGAGTGTCGGGACTCTACTTGCGATGTTCATTGGCACAATCAGCTGGTAATCAGGAAGACCCAAGTAATGGCCTTGAAAGAGTGGCACATAATAATGGTTTGGATGTAATGTTAGATAATCTTTATCAGTGACCTGGCTTTCCCTTCGCACCACCTATCGAGATCACCAGAGTAGCCCATCATGTATCCAATTCTCTCATAGCATCCTGGTTCATTGATAGTTGACGTCTCCACCTTGCCAGCCCGTTTCAAGATCAAGCAGAACTCGTCAGCGTCATTGTACAGGCCCATGCGGAGACAAAATATCTCTTGGCCAACTGTCACCGTGCCATCATAGAGGTATTCCCGGCAGTCTATAAACATCAGCCTCTCGTCCCCATTGACTGTCAGTAGAAGGTCGTAAACAGATGCAGATTTGGGGTAGCGCAGTATCTTGGGATCGACATGAGATCCCTGTTTCATTCGTCCGGCGCAAATAGTTCCTGACAAAATAACGTGCCCCGATTCGACTTCTCCCATTGCGTCTGGACCAGCTAGGAGTACGCTTGCATCCACAACGCTGCAAGCATCGTTCTTAGCCCGTTGTCGGAATTTGTTCATGGCGATGGGTCCGTCGATTGATACCCATGACCAGCTTGGCCCGCGCCACCGCTGTGGTACCTGCTTATAGCCGACAGACCACCAGCATAAATCAGGTAGCAGCGTGCTTCTCCATAGTCCCGCAAGATATTCGTCATCCGGCCGCAAACGTCTTTGGATTTGTTTGGCCACTCCTGACAACGCTGGTAGCTTGTCTCGTGGATATGAAAGACTTAGCGCTGTGTAGCACTCTACTGCTCTCCCCCAGGGCGTCTCATTAACCTCGTGGTTGGCGGCTTCTTCAAGACTCTCTGGCTTCTTCTTGGGTGCCTTCAAAGCAGCCTCGGAGAGAGAAAGTACGCGTTTGTCGAGTGGCTCACTGTGCTTTGGCCGGTAATCGTATCGCCCAACCCCAGGGTGACATTCGCACGTAATGAGTTCTGCGCATTCGAAGAGGAGCTCTTCCTTGGTGAAGTGCAGTAATCGGCGAGATAGAAGGCGCTCTTGAAAAACCCAGGCTCGTGTCAGGAGCGGAAAATACTTCCTTCGGTTTTCGTGGTGGTCAACTCCCCAAGGCAATGGAAGATGTCGATTCGACAGGTCCGTTCTGACCAGCAGCTCGTAATCTGTTCCGTCTGGTCCTTTGACTGTAATTTCTTTTGGCCTTCTTTCGGTAGGTACGTCTCCATAGAATCCACCATTGTCATCTTCTGATGCAGTGGCACACTATAGTGGAAGAAGAGATGCTGTTAGTGAGGACCCCAGAGAGAAAGGGAAAGAGAACAAACCAAAGTAAGATGGCTATTCTCGTAAATGAAGATCATTTCAGCCGACTGGTGCTGCCAGTCCGTTTCCGAGTCTTGTATAATGCACAGAGAGTCGATCCACAGATAGTCAAATCCTAGACGCCTTGTAACATCAATGGCATGTTGAAATGTTGCGGGGAGATTGTTCCAAACAATCTCCTGGCGATTGGTCTCGAGGGTCCATGATGTAGTCATGCATTTCGGTCTCGAACCACCCCAGCAGTGGGGAAGACACAGATATGGCTTCGACTCACCGGGACGTGGCTCATACAACTTGACGGGTAGTTGGCGAACATCAAGAACCCTTGCCGGTAAATTTGGAGCTCCAGACACCCTACCACACATTGAGTGTCTTTCCTCGCAAACCTTCAACCAAGCCTGAACCTTGTCAAAGCTCACGCCATAATCCTTGCTAGGGCAGGCCAATCTTGGGCCCCAAATAGGGATGTCAGGAAATGGAGATGGCTTCCCAGGAGCGGTCAATATCTCAAATGATATGGCATTCGGAAGGTAGTACGCGGAACCTCCGGCAGACGATAATAGGTTAGACCATCTCGGAAGTACGAGTGAACCGTCGTTCTCGACTTGCCAAACCATAAAGTGATTGGGTTTGTTGTCTGTGTCAAAATCTGCACATTTTAGAATCCCTTGCTCCACACAGGCTTCTCCAACCGCGGACGTAAACACGCAGCGAGCGCAAGTACTTGGGTAGATTCCTCGTGAGCTCCCAATCTGAAGGCAACGGTATCCTGGGAGGGATTCGTCTTTAATCCTGGAACAAGAGGGGCATGACGAGATTTCATTCGGACTTGGTGGTCTTGAACGAAGGCTGTCGAGTATATCGTTGATGTCGTTGAGATCGTCATCGACATTCGCCATTTTTCAAAGCTGCAAAAAGGTGATGTGCGGGGTTGGCACTGTTGGCAGGCTGTTGGGCAGAAAATAGAAAAGAGGGGCCCCCGGTCCACCAGCACATCTCATGCAACTTGTTGGAGTCGGAAGGCACTCTCACTTCCTCTATTGCATTAGACAAAATTTACGACCTCTTTGTTAATCTCAACATCAAATCGCTTCCAATCCAAAATACCCCGCTGCTTGATCTGATCGGGTTGTGAGGATCAACCAACGCCATATCATACCGCTGCAATAGCTGTGATTTTTTTCTTTGATCAGCACAGGTATAGATTCTTCAACTGACACATCAACCGAACACCTACCTCAAAAAAGATCTTGTTCAACTCCATCAGCGCGATTCGCTTCCCCAGACACTGGTACTTTCCATTCCCGAACGCAAGCTCCAACACAGAGTTCATCAACTTCAGCCGCTCTGCGTCGGCCTCCTCCTCTAGCCAGCGCTCCGGTCGAAACACGTCAGCATCCTCCCCAAATACCTCCTTCAATCGCATTACTCCCGAGTAGTTATGCGAGACTTGGGTGCCCTCCGGAACATGGAACCCGCAAATACTATCACCACCTTTCGGCACCTGCTTGCTGCCCAGGCCAACAACTGATGGCCAGGTTCGGTAGCCCTCGCGAATCATCGCTTGCAGATACGGAAGGGCTTGAGCTTCGACATCCCTAATGACCGGACGGCTGACGCGGCCGGAGGAGACACTCTCATCTATTTCCTTTTGGAGAGTCGCATACACCGAAGGGGTAGATATCAAGGCCAAGAGGGTATGTCGAATAGCTGCCGCCGTCGTAATGGAACCTGCCACACTGATTTATCTCTGGTTAGGGTCACCACATAGTATCGAAGAAAGGCCTCTTACATCTGAACAAACATATGCTGCACCAGCTCATCCTCCGTCATCCCACCATTGATAAAAGCCTGGAGCATATCCCGCCCTGGCTCTGCATCAGGTCGAAGCCGCTCCTCCACGCAACCCGTTGCCAGCCTACCGGGCTGTCAGCAAAAAGTCCCCCGAGCCTCACGAGAGGAACAACATACCCCATTAACCGGCCAAACCCAACGCCGTCCACGTCCCTAGGAAGCGCCAGATTGAACGGCCAGCGATAAACGATATTTGTCAAGGACGGCACAGCCTGAAGGAAATTCATGGCCGGAAGAGCAGAGTCATTGATCTCAACGAACTGATGCAAATCCCTATCCTCTACCAAGAACCCGAATGCCTTACCAAACGAAGCATCGCTAATGACATCCAACGAGAAGAAATGCGTCTTGGCACAAAGATCAAACGGCCGCAGATTGCCGGGCGAGGAGACATATTTGCTTTCAATCAATGCCACGAGGTTGAGCATTTGTCGATCTATACTTTCCTCAAAGCCTGTACTCCCGTTTTCTCGTCCGTTGTACTGTTTCTTTTGTTAGCTCTCCTCCAGTATGAGTTACGGTTGCAACGGTCACCATGGAAACTGTCCACTTACAGCCCCTGCCATCTTTGTCCTCAGCGCTTTGTGTTTCTCCTCATCCCGCTCACAAACAATGTTGTTATACCCCGGGATGATCCTCCCCGTCTCGTAAAAGACTCCTTTTGTGTAAGCCGAGCGCACGCTTGACATCCGGCGCAAGGTCTCCGGGTCGGTGCAAAGCAGGTCGTTGGGTCCGATTCGTACCAAGGGGCCGTATTTGGCGGCGGTGGCAATCATGTTCTCGTGGACCTTGCCGCTGGTGAGCGTTTTGATCATCCAGGCGGATGAGAACCTTGCGAGTGCGGGGCCGGGGATGTGACGGAGGCGGAAGTAGGAATTGTAGCAACGGGCGATGTAAACTGCCAGTGCGGTGGCTAGGAAGAGCCATAATGTGGTCATCTTGACGCTGGTGGTTGTTTGGGCTGAGTGGTTTTTGTCGGGAGAAAACGAGGAGCTGCCGTCAAAGAAATCGATGCCAATGTCAGCTCATTCTTGGCGGGTCATGCTGGCTGCGAGGGTGGTGATTGGTGATAGCTCTAGCTACTTCAACACTAGACCGCTACAGCGATTTTGTCCTTGGAGCTCTCAATGCTCTCTGGGAGTGCTAAGCATCAAGCGAGGTGGCATTCTCATGCAGGGCACTTGGTCACCTTTCCAAAACCATTAGCAGAATGTCAGCCACAAGTCACTGGCAAAAGGCAGTCACAAGAAAAAGCTTTGCCATGAACCTCATTGTAGATTGGTCAGTCTAGAAAGATCCCCTGAAACCGGAACGCCTTGTTATTCAGAGAAACATTCACCCAACCCTTTGTCTACCCATTTCCTTTTCCATACGCCCAACCCATTCCGACCCATTTCCAGATGTCGATTGAAACGGGGAAAACCAGCTAAGAATTGAGAGAAAGGAAGCTGATGCCGTGGGCTTAAGAAGCCGGGCCATGGTAGTCGCAGCGGTAGGAGCTGATACGGTCGTTCCACCAACCATTGCCATCGGCAAGGTTTTGGTCGTTCTCGTTCGAATACTGGGCGCCGGTGCAATCCGCACCACTATTTTGGTTGATGATGGTTAGCACACTGGCCATGTCATGAAGCGAAGAGGATGCACTTACTCAAACCAGTGGCAGTCGGATTGGTCGACATTCTCGTTGGCAATGGAGCTGATGGCATTGTCAAATTTGGCGGGAATGTTACCTGAGAATGGGACGTCAGCAAGAGTAAGAATATGAAACAGCGGATCGGAATACTTACGACACTCGCCGGTCCAAGAGTAACTGTGAGCACAGTCGCCCTGAGACCAGATGTGCTCGCAATAATAGATATGCATGCACCCGTCAACTCCGGGGTTGCACTGACCACGGTCACCCTTGGGACAGAAAGACTTCGTGGAGTCACAGTTGTCGCGGGCCTCGACCACCGAAGTGTTGTTAAAGTTGGCCGGGGCTGCAAGGACAGCGAGCCCCATGGAGAGGATGGTAGCAAAGAAGGTAACAGAGACCATTTTGGTGGTAATGAGAGGCTTGGGCAAAGGTAAAAGAGTGGCGAATGGGTGGTGGGACAGGTTAGATGTTTGAGAACAAGAGAAGAAGAAGATGATCCTGTCGAGCCTGGGAGAGAAGAGAATTGGGAGGGCGGAAGAGAATTGGGAGGGCAGAAGAGAATTGGGAGGGCAGAAGAGAATGGGAAGTGCTCGATATATACTGGGAATTTGTGACCCACGCTCTACGCGTGGGGCCTTGCGAATTCCGCTATCTGCTCGCAAATCTGGTTATCTCGAGCGAACAGAAGAGTAAACAATGATCTGTTTGCCTGCTTGGTCTCCACTTGGGAACAAGTGACAAGATCAGATTGAGATTGGGAGTCACAGAATCTCGGCCAGTGATGTCGTTTGGGCCGGCCGAGTGCGGCTCTGCGCACGTCATTGCGGCTCTGCTCGGCGTCGTTGCGGCTTAGATACGGTTGGAAGATTTTATTGGAGGAGAAAAATGCGTGTGTCTGGTATTTTCTTGGCAGAGGGGAGTTGGGATGAAAGCAGGAAAGGCAAGGGGGTAATAGAGGCTTTGGAAGCACACCCCTCTCCATTCACTCAGCTAAGCGGGCTCGGGGAGTCCAGTCCTGAGGAGGATCTTGTTCAAGAGCTCTGTATCTACGGGATATGGCAAGGAACAACTGACCACAGACAACAACGATGATGCTTTGGATTGGCCGAAAGGCCACCTGTGGCGGGCAGCTCTGGTTTGGAGGGACTGATATCATGACTTGTATGAACGGATATACCCATTGTCAGCTCCTTTTTTCCGCAGAAGCTCATGTCACCCAGAGGCTCTGCGTGCCGGTTGAGCCGACTTAAGCAGTAGGTTGCATGAGCTGGCACGAGTGACAACTTCATGCGGCACTTCTTTCTGCTTTTCACGTGGTTTCGTAATAGATTGGTGACCTCAAGACCACGAGGAAACCATTCACCTGGCACAGGTGACGGTGAGTCACATTAGGTATAAATACGGCTCACAAGTCAATGGCGTCATGGGAACCTTTCGCGTAGGCTTTCTGTCTCAAGCCTGGCGGTTCTATTTATCGTCAGCAGACTCGCTTTACCTCGGTGTAGAAAACCACTACGTAGACATTGTTATAGTGCCAAGGGCCTTGGTGAATTAAAAGGTCGAAGGACAGGGCAGTATAAGGGTAGCTTGCCAATAGGCTTTACCAAAGGCCGAAGGGAGTGCGGCAAAGTAACCTTTTCCACCTATATTTAGGGGAGCACGCTCTTACCTAGCGGACCAATTATCTTTTCCTTTCCCTAGTAGTTAATTCAACTTTTTATTATGGTTTAAATTCTACACAGGACCAAGTCCCGTATCAAACATGTCATGGGATCCATGATTCAGTGAAGGCTCCTCGTGTATCGTACCAAAAGGACGTCCTTAGCCAAAGGCCGACGCAAGGGGTATATCCGCTCACAGATTGTGTGTGCTTAACACTTGTAGAAGATCATGACAATTACCATGCAACTTCAAGCCAAACTTTGGGCGGTAAGATATGGGTAGAGAGAGCCGGGGGAGTTCTCACAGGGCAAGTAACGGGACCTTCAGCCCTAAGCCGAACCTTTCCATCTTTTGCATATTGCAATCACTTTTCCAGGGAAGCTTTGGTCTCAAACATGTGCCATTGTGCAGTTCAGGGTCAAAGTGCAGGACAAAAGCCTGGGAAAAATACATGAAACAAAGTATCATTGACTGGCCAACAATGACTATTGAGTCGTCAAACGACCTCTATCATAAAACTGCAACCATGACCCATCGCTGTACCGCTGCTAAACCAATAATTCCATCCATGCTGAATACCTCCATAATCTGAATTATGCCTTTCCCCCCTAATTCATCTCCTTTTTGAATTCCACACCATGGACGCAAAGGCTAAACTCTGATCATCCCCCTTGACCTGCACAATCATTCTCCTTAGTTCCTTGAACCCATGCTTGACATACAAGGCCTCCCCCACTGGTGTCGAAATGACATTAATAGCCTTTTCTTTTTTTCCTTGCTTCCTCCTTCCCCCACTCCAACAACTTTGTTGCCGCACCACGGCGCCGATACCCTGGCGAGGTAGAGAGCTCGGCCAATTCCATGCGTCTCTAACCAAGTCTATTCTGGTAATACTCCTAATCCCGCGCGACGGCAGCGTTGAGGGCCTTCATACGGCACTGGCTGATGTTTTCTTCGCTCGTATCGGGGGGCTGCTTGTCGGACGGCTTTTCTAGCGGTTGTTCCGGCTCCTTGGTGAGCTCCTCGTAGGTGGTGTTGGTGATATCCACTGGCTCGTCATTCGGGCCGTCTTTGGGAACTTTGGTCCAGATGGCGCAGGCGGTGATGGATTTGCTACCCTGCATGTCGATGTCGCCTGGTGTTCCTGAGTCGGGGACATTTGCAACCATCAAGATAAAATCTGGAGAGAAGAGGCAAAAGTGGTATTCTTTGCGGAGTCTCTTCAAGTGATCTTGACGGTATTCTTCTGGGTAGAGGTAGGGTATGTTTTCCGCGTATGGTGCCACGAGTTGGGCGATTTTGACGATGGCGTCGAGGTCGCCTTTTACGGCGGGGCGGATTGTGATGGACATTTTGATGGAATGTAAGAGTTGAATTCAAAGCTATGGAAAGTCATGCGAGAAGTTAAGAGCTAGAAAACAAACGTGCCCAGATTGGCCGGAGCACCCAGCGGAGCGACCTCACTCAGACAGATGACCAGCGGATGCACCTGCCCAAACCGAGCAGGCAGGTACAGCCGTCATACCACATCTTGTGTGGAAAAGGCGCCTTTCCGGTCTGTTAGCCGGAGCCTTGAGACTGCGGTTTGATCAGGATGATGATAAACTTTCTTCACAGTTGAGGTATCGGAGCGATGTGCCTAGACCGTCCCGCCAGTCGCAGTCCCAATAATTTACCTACTTGATGATCAGACTATCTGATGCCTATGAATCAAAGAACCTCACACCCCTAATCACAACCTTCGGCAGTCTCGTAACCCCCATCCTCTGCTGCTTTATCATATACATCGCCACGGCAAACTCATCCTTGGTAAGATACCCATCCGTATCCACATCTGCCAGCTCCCATATCTGACCCAACACCAGATCCGGCAGTTTGGAATTACTCAAGAAAACACACGCTTCCTCCCCTCTGATCATACCCTTCCCATCTGCATCAAGCCTAGCAAAGACCTCATCAAACCGCGCCTTATCCTCCGGCTCAACCAACCTTTCCCCCCTAATAAGATCTAACACCATCCCAAACTCCTCCCTGCTGAGGAACCCCTTGTTGTCTTTGTCCACCTGCTGCCAGATCCTCCCCAGCGTTTCCACTGGTAGACAGGACTGTTCAAAAAAGGGGCTTGCTTCCGTGCCAAGGAGGTATCCTTTCCCTCCTGCGTCAAGCTCGTTGAAGAGCTGGTCGTGGCGGGCGCGCTGAATGAGCTCCATTGCATGAGCGAACTGTCCTTTGGTCAAATATCCTCGGTTGCCTTCGTCTGCCTGGTCCCAAATTTCAGCAAGGGTTTGGCTTGGTAGGTTGAACTGTTGAAAGAACGGCACTGCTTCGTCTCCGTTTATAATTCCGTTGCTGTCCTGGTCCAAAGTTTCGAAGATGTCATCCCACTGGGATCTAGGATCATGTGGTGGTTCCTCGGTGTACATTGTGACAGCTCCGGTGTTCTTAATTATTCCCAGATCCTGATCCCCAGCGGTTGAGGGGATCGTGACCGCGGTGCAGACATCTATCACCTCTTCCGAATCCGAACCGACGTCGTGCACAGTCACCGAAACCTGACTTTTAGCACCCTTAAGACATTTAACAGCCAAAAGAGCAACGGCATCCAGCGCCATGTGCAGTGTATCTCGGTGAGCCTTCAACAATTCCCGCTGACCATCAACCTCAGCCTTAATCGCAAACGTCCACTGCAGGCCCCGATTGGAGCGCTCGCAGCCGCCAAGGGTTTTGTTGATCTCCTCAATGACATTCGAGCAGTTCCCGATCGTCGAAAGAGCTCGGTTGTGAACATCCTCGGGTATGGCGCCGTCATCAATTACAGCCGTATCCTCTCTCAGCAAGTCGAGCACGAGCTGAAGCTGCGCCAACTCGCCTGTCATTGCCAAAAGGTCAGACCTTGCGTCTCGGGAACGCCGACAAAACGTAGCAACCGCCGCTGCCGTTTCCCCGACGACGGCGACAAGATCTAAAAGCGCAGTAGTGATGGATACCGGAGCCATTTTCGGATCGATGATGGACAAAAAGCGTCACAACTCTCTTCTCACGGAAACCACGAGCCCAAGATTTCAAGCCTACAACCCCAACCCGGCTGAGCCCAAGCTAACCCAATCCTCACCGTATTCCTCAATCCAACTAGCTCTTCAGCCGCACCACCAGCTGTCCCTCTTCTATTCGTACCAATAACTCCTCTCGCCATCAACCCCTTCCGAACAAACACCCACACTAACATCTCCGAGGAGAAACCCAAAAAAGAAATTTACTCCCAGGGTTAGGATCGGCCCATTCCGTTGCCATGCAACACAGCCCCCTTTATGCAGCCCCACTCCCCCCTGAATCCGCTCCAATCGCAAAACACCCAAAAACAGGAGATAAAGTCCGGCTTCTTTTCTGCTGTACCCCGTAACACAGATTAGTCTTGCAGGCACTGCCTTCTTCTTCTCTTTCAACCTCTATCTCCAAACAGGCCCATTCCTTTTCCCAGAAACCGGATTATTGTACGCGGGGCATTGCTCGTACCTTTGCTGCGCTATATTTTGACCCTAACCCTGACATACCGATCGGGGGGGTTCGAGGGGCAACTACACACCTACGTGAATCTCAATCAGCCCACCAACTGTGCCTCAATAAAAGAGGCAGATTGCGAGGTTGACTTGTGGTTTCGAATCTTTAAACAATGTTGGGTGAAATACAGAGTGAAAGAAAGCATAAAGGCTGAGGCATGCGCACTGGTTTCTCAAACATGGTTGCCCTGAAGCATCTGGCATGAAGCATGAGTAGCTGTTTATCTACAATGGTCTGTAAAGCTCTTTCTTGGGGAGGGGGAGAGGGTAAGACTGGAAAGAGACATTTCGAGATTCATTTTTGGTATCAATAACTATTTCCCTGCCCAAACTCCACCCCCAATAAATCTACCACAAAGGCACCATTCCCTGTTGCTCCACAAACGGCGGCAATCCCAGTGTCATATTATCCTGAAACATCCCCCCAGTCCCCATGACAAACCCAAAGTCATTGTTCGTGTACATAGTACCAGCAAAATCCACATTCGTGGGATAATCGAAAGGCAGAAAATCAGGCCCCAACAAAGGTGTGCTGGCCCGGGACAAGGGGTCCGGAACACCCAACAGCCCTACGCCAGTATCCGACACCTCCCACGTGGGATATTCTACAGAACCGGACATAAGAAGTGGAGGATCCAGCGTAATGAGTGGCACAGAGAACTGTTGTTGCTGCCGTAGCTGCACGCCATGCTGCATATTCGCAATCAGCCCTTGTGCTGCCGTTGCTGCCCCGTCAAAGAGTCTTTGCCTGAATGTGTCTGTGTCGACGTCATCGGCGTACAGATTTGATGTGACGTTGATGCTGACCGCCAGCAACAAATTGAACTTGGCTGCCACCACTCCTAGGTGATACCTCGTCTGCCATAGGTCTTGCAGGAAAACCAGAGATTTGGTCAACAGCTCGCGGAAGACACACCCTGTCCTTTGTGGGTGGCAGAGAATGCGGATGTTGTCTAGCTGGCGTAGTCGGCCAAGAATCCAGCAAGATGCCATCGCCGAACGAGCAGCATCGGTCCAGAATAGCTGGCAGGCCATGTTGCTCACGTCAGAGCTAATCTGGCATAAACTGCGAAACTGATGCAAAACAGAAGCGGCATTGTCCCACAGTTCCAACAGCTGACTGCGTTGCGAGGCCTCTGGAGATGTGCCTAATGTGCCGCCCAGTCCAGTGATAGAGAGGAAGCTGGTCATTGGGATCGAGATCAGAGATTGCTGAAGCTCCTCGATTGGGGCTGTAGGTTTGGCGCCAGATCTCAGTGCAGGTGGTAGTTCTGTCAGGAACTTCCCGAATCCCGCTCGAAGACGCGCCTGAAGTTCGTTGGTAGAAGGAGGTTGGGTTGAATAAAGCGCTTGGTGTAAAGGTCCAATGACTTGGGCCAGCTTTGCTGCAGCGACCGAAAACTTGATGTCATTTTCGGCTGTCCTTTCAAGATCCGAGTCTGTCGTTCCGTCGGATTCCCGGTCTAACGTACGGAGACTGATCGGCAGTGGTAATGGGCAGTCGCTTTCCTCCAAGCGCAAACTGAACTGTGTTCCACTACGTATCGAGTACTCCAAATTCAACCGCACGAAGCACCACCAGAGGCGCTTTCTGAGCTCGGCAAAATACGGCGTGACCTCCACGAAGAGTGCTGGGTCGCGATGAAGACCCATGCTGGTTGTGATATCCCTGATCAGCCCATGAAGCGGAAGCAAATCGTACATCTTGTCCGTCTCCGACGCCAAAATGCTCTTCATGACTGCTAGTAGCAGCAAAACCTGTACCACACCACAACATGGCTTTTGGAACTTTGGTGTATATATGCAATTCTCGACAGCCCTCGCCAATCTCCTCCCACGGTGCCTCTCTTGTTCGCTGCTCTGCATGGCTATGCTGACGGCTAGCAGGATTTTGCATATGTGCACCGGATGATCGAGGGAACCTGAATAAATGCGATCCAAATCCCTGTTAAAAGCTGGCTGGTCGAGGATTCCGTACAGGCGCCCATATGTCTGGAAGTATTTCGCGATCCACGCCTCGCATTCCTGTCGTTCGGGTAATAGCGATCGAAGGCTGGCGCTGTCCCTTCCCACTGACGGTTCGGAGACATTGTTGTATGTCCTTAGCTGAGCTTTGAGCTCGGCAAATGCCTTGCGACTAGTGTGAAATTCAGGCGAGTGATCCAACATTGCCTTCAACACTGTCATCTCGTTACATGGAGCCAACCAATGACTCAGGCCCATCACGCGAGTCTTGAACGCAGTGCCCTTGTAGGCATTGCCTCTCGGTGCGTGAGCAACATTCTGCTTTTCGGCTGGTGATGGCGTTGTTGGTGTGGACTCCGGTGTTTCCCCTCTTGATGAGCAGCTGTCTGGTGGCGTGTGTGTTTGTGTCGGGCCCTCAGGGGATAGTTGTGCTGATGGTGAGGGAGCTGAGGACGATGAAGGAACGCGCAGTCTTGATCGCGATCTTGGAACGCCCTGGCGGTCTTTGGGAGTGCTGTAAATACACTCGGTGGCGATACCACGATGTTTGCATTGGCCACAGGGAGATTCGCGATCGCATCGTGTTTTTCGCGTTCGGCACTTCCCCATGTCAACATCCAATGTGATCCAGCTTCAGTCTCAGTGGGGACTCATCTTACCTGCCAGCAAGACACAGCTTCCCGAACTCTGGGTCGTTTCCTCCCTTTCAGCTGTTGCTCGATGAACGAGTCAGCGCTCATGTGGCTGAATGTTAAAGTCATGTCGAAGTGCCAACAGTCGGAACCTGCGAGCAAAATATGTTCTTGGACTTTCCCAAGATTGAAACCTCAGGGAGGAGAGATCGAGATCTTGATCCCACGCAGAAGGAGGACAGAAGTGAAGATAAATCCAAGCTCCGGGATGCGTCATTAGTCACTCGGGCAGGACTCATGCCGAACGAAATCGGGAGCGGAAGAGAGTTGAGGCAGTAACATTGAGAAGGCCAGCAGAAGCCGGATGGAAGCCAATGGCGGGAAGGGAATGTAGCGTCGGGTTGACATCGGTCAATAGTGTCAATACCTCGAGTCCTTTTGCAGGGGGCGGTGCCTGCATGATTGCATTGGGAGAAGGAGCGACCACGAGAGATGACCGGAAAGTAACCCCGCGCCACCACCACTACCACCACCATTAGAGGCCTGCCATGCATTGCAGACCATGCAGAAGCATCAGGACATCTTCAGGTGGCTGGAGGAATTTCTACTGCAATACCAGCATTATTAATCACGGCCCATACATTGGTGTCGGCTCTTTCAATAGTAGCCATCCCAAGCGCCCTTGGGAACACGACATTCCTCTCTGCATCTCCTCGGGCAGAAATGCAACGAAGCTTTCCTTTTGTTCCACTGCATAAACACAGCCCCTGACACCACCTCCCCTCAAAAGCTTGCGATTGGATCGATCAGATTAAGCTTTTCCCTGCTTTTCCCAACTTCCCACGGCAAAGTGCGGGGTCTGACCCGACCAGCTGGGCTCATGGAAAGGTGGTCCGGAAAGGCCCCCGCACGTGACCTTCCATGCGCAACTTCGTATGCACATGTAGGGCTGAGCCTCAGTGAAGCTGCAGCTCTTCAAGGGCGGTCAAGAAGCAAGTCGATATTGCGACTGCTGCCCCGACGTCGACGTCGGCGAACGACGGAATACTCATCGGATTTCCATTGGCATTGAGCATTCTGGAGCAAAACACGTCAACCGGCAAAGATGAGGCAGTGCAGAAAGGTCTGTAGACTGGTGACTAGAAGAAAATGCAAAAGTAACGTGCCATGGTATTGTTAATATCGTCATATATGGAGTGGTGTGTTACAAACAGTGTCATCTCATGAACCCTAACCCTCAACATTGCCATGTCGTAAACACCCAACATGCAAGGAAAGACAAAAGAAATCTACGGTTTATGTTTGATGTTGTACAAAGATTAACAAGTCGTGTCTATCGGATCAAACCGAAACCTCCTTCTTGCCACCGCATCTTGGAGTCATCCGGACATTGAGCCCAGTCTGAGCAACCATCCAATGGTTTTGCACCTTCCAGTCGCCCTCAAGCGTCATCTATCAGCAATGTTAGCATGCGGTTTGATGTACTTTTTGGGAGAAGACTTACCCGATACCGCCAAAACAAAGTTGGAATCAGCTTGTAAATCTCCAAATATGAGATATTCTTCCCCAAGCACGTCCTCCGTCCAGCTCCAAACGTCAACAGACACCTCTCCATCTTGACCCTTCTCTCCCTCTCACACAACCACCTCTCCGGCCTGAACTTGTCTGCATCTTCCCCAAAGACCTCCTTGCTGCGGTGAACAACCCAAGGATTCATTCCCACAACCGTCCCCCCCTCAAAGTGCACGCCGCAAAGCTCCACGCCACCTTTACCCACCACCCTCTCAAGCGGCAGCCCAATGACAGGATGTAACCTGCCCGCCTCCTTAACGCACGCATCCAAGTACGGGAGACTTTGAGACTCCTTCCATGTGACATTATCCGATAGTCGGCCCTCGCTATTCGCCTGTGAAAGTTCCTCCATCAGCTTACCAAGACAGTCCGGATGTTTGATCAGAAAGTAAATGACGGCTCTCATCATGATGGCAGTCGTATCGCTCCCAGCCAAGACATTCGATGTCGCCCAAGCAGTGACGAACCAGTCCAGGATATCCGGGTTCTTCTCCTTGGCCTCCAGAAAGCGAGACATGAAGTCCTTGGTATTATGGTACGTGGTCGTTTTCTCTACTTCGCTGATGTTTGATCTTTCATGCGCTCTGGCGAGAGCAAACGCCACAATGGGGGAGCTGCCTTCGGGAAGGAAGCGCGCGAGAGGGTTCTTCGCCAAGATGTTGTCAAGCCAAGGGATCTGGCCAACCTTTTACACCGTTAGCGTTCAGGGAGGAGGGTCCAAGTTCCGGATATCACTTACCCATGAGGCGTACTTGAAGACCTTCTGAATACTGCCCATGATCCCGTCGACATCCTTTGCTTCATCAAGAAAACCAAGACGTTTGCTGAACGTGATCTCGCCCATCACGTCAAAGGCAAACCACTGAAGCCATGTCCCAAGATCCACTGTTTGCCCATCTTTGGCCGAAATTTCATCCAACTTCGTCAGAAAGAAACAAATAGTGGTGTCAACATGTGGCTCAAACTCGACTAGATTCGACATCGAGTATATATTGGCAATCGGTCTCTTCATAGCCCGGTGGAGGTCGTCATCCTGGGTGTTGAACAGCCCTTGGATCACCCTGCCGCGTGACATGGGCTGCATAACCTTGTAGAAATCGGACTAGTGAAACACATCTGTCAGATCTGCCGTCTCTTCTGTGTTACAGCGTCGGAGTTACCTACCTTTTTGAGATTGACCCCAGTACCATAAATCTTTAGGACCTCTTCTGGGTCGTCAATACTGATGCAGTTCGGCCCGAGGCGTACAAGTCTACCAAATCGGTCGTGCAGCTGCATATGAACATGATGTGCTTCGCCAGACCATGCCCATCTGAGCCTGGGGAGATTCGATATGGATGCGAAGAAGGGTCCAGGAACTTTCCGATGTCTTGCCCAGGATCGATATGTCAACACCACCACATATATCGCCCCAAAGACCAATGCAGCAAGTTGAAGGATCATGGCGTTTACATGAAACAAAATGTTGAATGTACCACAAACCGAAAACCTGCGTTATCAGGACTGCCGTGTGCTTGAAGACCATGCTCGGTTGATCAGTATTAAAGCATGCCGCGTACTGGTGCTCCGTCGATGCTATATTTCTTGTCTTGACTCAAGTCTTGGCGTTTCGTGGGGGGAACTGTTCTGCGGTCAGACCGACAAAATGCTAGCTGCTTTCCTGTCTGGGAAAATAAGACCCGGAGCTGAGTAGCTATGAGTGACTGTGCCGGTCCCATGTCACCTTTAAACATAGTGCACGGGAGTGGCAATGACAACTGCCAACATGCACCAAGCCACGCCGCCGCACCGTTTAAACCACGGGTCGTTCGTTAGCGCAATCCAGGCTACCGGTGCTGGGCACACCGATGGGGTAACGAGTAAACATTGCGTGGGATCTAGACTCGGAATAGGAATCCTTCTGGAAATGTCCGGTCCTACCGAGCGGTGACCATGTCAATGACTGATGTTTTGGTTCGGACACTGGCAGAAGGCAGGTTTTGACATTGATACGAGCCCATCTTTGACAGCGTTGATGGCTATTTCCGTAGTTGATGTTAAAGTACAAATGTGGAGCAGGAAGGAAAGCTAGAGCCAATGTCAGTAAGTGTCGTGGTGATTGTATAAGAGCCGTGATACCAGTGCACTTTACCAAGATCTCTGTCAAACAAATACCGATTGTACTGCTGCTTCCTTTCATTTGTGACTATTGCCTGTCTTTGAACCACCACCAAGAAAATGACAGCCAACACTTTGCTTCTCTTTGGGGACCAGACAGGGGAGGTCCTACCTTCAATACAATCTCTCTCCAGAAATGCTTCATCAAATCAGACCTTGGCAACGTTTCTGAGGAAGGCCACAGATAGACTCAGAAGTGCAGTACTTCAAGCCCCTGCTCACTATCGACGCTCCTTTCCAAATTTCACCTCTCTCTCCGAGCTCGCCGCCGCCGTGTCGAAACAAGATCACCCATCCCCTGCCTTATATGCCGCACTTCTGTGTATCGCGCAAATTGGCGATGTCATCATGTAAGATGTCCTGTCAAACAAGCCCAGCTCCTGAATGCTGACAGCTCAGATATCTCGAAAACAACCCAGGGCTCCTAGACGCTTCTAAGGACAGGCTTGCCATTGTCGGGTTATGTACTGGCCTTCTCCCCGCCGCGGTTGTCTCGTGCTCCAGAAACCTCACCGAAGTGATCGCACTTGCAGATGAGACTGTTCATCTTGCTTTCCAAGTCGGTCTTGCGGCATCAAAAAGGTCCCACGAGGTAGATCCATCCACTGGCAGCTGGGCTACTCTGGTCTCCCAGGTCGATATTTCTGCCGCTAGGGAAGCCATTGGCATCTTCAACCGCAACTCGATCCCCAGACACCAGGTATACATCAGTGCTGAGAGCCCAAACTCAGTGACGATTAGCGGCCCGCCTTCCGCTACCGAAGCTTTCTTCAGCTCCACCTCAATCTTCGGAAAATGCAAAAGAATTCCACTTCCCATTGCAGCGGCCTTTCACGCCGATAATCTTCAGCCCATTCAGCCCACAGTGCTTCTCCAGAATATGAACCCTTCTCTACACTCGAAACCTGTACAACATCCCTTTCTTCTGTCTCCTCATTCAGGCTTGCCTTATCAAGAGTCGTCATTCGGTAATGTTTTGGTGGAGGTTGTGGGTGACATCTTCCGGCATCCTATATTGTTCGACGCATGTACTGAAGGGCTTGCCAAAATTCTCTCATCCCAACCGAACCTTCTGGCCTTTGGACCAGTGAGCTGTGAAAAGGCCATTCAGCAAGCCCTGCACGGCCATGGTATCAAATTGGAGACTCCCAGTACTGCAACGACGCTGAACAACACTTCATCGATACCCAACGCCATAGCCATCATCGGCATGTCAGTCCGGCTCCCAGGAAGTGAGAGCCTAGAAGATTTCTGGCAAGTGCTTGAGGACGGCCGCAATCTCCACGAAAAGATTCGTCCTGATCGTTTCGATATCAACACCCATGTTGATCCTTCTGGCAAGGCCAAGAACACTAGCTTGACACCATATGGTGTGTTCATCGATCGACCTGGATACTTCGATACGAGACTGTTCAATATGTCTCCCCGTGAGGCTGCTCAAACAGACCCTCAGCAACGACTGCTCCTTCTGACCACGTACGAGGCTCTCGAGATGGCTGGGTACACTCCCAATGCAACGCCATCTACCAATACCAAAAGGATCGGCTCCTTCATGGGCCAAACAGGTGACGACTATCGTGAGGTAAACGCGAGTCAGAACGTCGACACGTACTTCATCACTGGCAACATTCGCGCCTTCGGTCCAGGTAGACTGAACTATCATTTCGGTTGGGAAGGGCCGAGCTATTCCGTTGACACAGCGTGTTCATCCAGCGCAGCTAGTATCCAATTGGCCTGCTCTGCGCTGCTCAGTAGCGAGGTGGACATGGCTGTGGGTGGTGGTGCTAACCTGCTCACTGCATCCGATTTGTTTGCTGGGCTAAGTCGGGGGAGCTTCTTGTCAAAGACTGGAGGTTGCAAAACCTTTGATCATGATGCGGACGGCTATGTTCGCGCAGACGCAGTAGGTGTCATCGTGCTGAAGAGGTTGGACGACGCATTGGCCGACAGAGACAACATCCTCGCGGTCCTTCGGGCAACAGCAACCAACCACTCCGCTGAAGCATCCTCCATCACTCATCCTCACGCCGAGACACAAGAGCGACTGTTCGATTCAGTCCTAAGCAAAGCCGGCATCGACCCTATCGAGATCGATTACGCAGAGCTCCACGGCACTGGTACCCAAGCAGGTGATGCAACCGAGAGCCGATCTGTGACCAATGTTCTTTCCCGTAACCGCCCGGCCGACAAACCCCTGTTCATCGGCACTGTTAAGCCCAATCTCGGCCACGGTGAGGCGGCCAGCGGTGTCACCTCTCTCATCAAAGCCATCTTGATGTTGAGTAAGAACATGATTCCGCCCCATATTGGAATAAAAGGCCGGATCAACGAGAAGCTACCACCGCTGGCTGACATGAACACCCGGATATCATTCGGTAAAACTCCATTCCGCCCCCGTCCTGGCGGTGATGGAAAGAGAAAGATCCTCATCAACAACTTCGACGCTGCCGGCGGAAATACCAGCATGGTCATCGAAGATCCTCCCATGTTACCAACAGAGGGTGTGGATCCCCGCAATCATCATGCCATTACCGTGTCTGGCAAGACGCCAAACTCCATCATGGGGAACAGCAAGCGTCTTCTTGAGCACTTAGACCAAAATCCTGACGCTCGTCTAGAGGACATTGCCTACACCACCACTGCACGCCGGATGCATCATAATCTGCGCAAGGCCCATGTTGCTTCTTCGATCAAGACCCTTCGGGACAGTCTGCAGCAAGCCATCACAAGAGAGACGTGGACAAAGGTCCCGGCCGCGCCCCCTCAAGTCGTGTTCCTCTTCACTGGCCAGGGTTCTGCGTATAGCGGCATGGCATCAAACCTGTTCAATACCAGCGCACCGTTCCGCGAGCTTCTTCAAGGCAATGACGATATATGCGTCTCTCATGGCTTCAGATCTTTCCTGCCCCTTGTAGAGGACAAGAACTTTGACATGACGATGGCCTCGCCGGTTCAGGTGCAGTTGGCAATTGTGTCCATAGAGCTAGCCATGGCAGAATATTGGAAATCTCTTGGGGTTATGCCGGCTGCCGTTGTTGGTCACAGCCTTGGGGAGTATCCTGCACTGTGCGTCGCTGGTGTCCTCTCTCTCAGCGACTGCCTGTATCTTGTTGGGAAAAGGGCAGGTTTGATGGTATCCAATTGCTCGCCTGGTACGCACTCGATGCTGGCTGTTCAAGCAGACCAAGGTGACACGGAAGCACTCCTGAAGAGTGTCGATGACGATTCCGGTATCGAGATTGCATGTCGAAATGGGCCTACGTCAATCGTCGTCAGTGGAGGATCGGATCAGATACGGGAGTTGCAGGAGAAGGCTCTTACCAGGGGCCTGAAGACAACAGTGCTCGAGGTACAGTATGCTTTCCACTCTTCTCAAATGGATGCCATTCTGGAAGACTTCTCGTCGGTTGCAAACCGAGTCAATTTCGCAGCACCAGCCATACCTGTTGCGTCGACAGTTTTGGGATCGATCGTCGAAGGTGCAGGAATCATCAGTGCCGAATATCTGCTCCGGGGCACTCGGGGCCCTGTGCAGTTCATGGACGCGGTCGAAGCGGTTAAAAGTCTGCAAAACTCCCCAAATCAGCAAACAGTTTGGATTGAGATTGGGCCAAGCCCGGTTTGTGTCGGAATGGTGAGGTCCATGGCCATGGAAGGAGCTGCTGATCAGCTCCTCCCCTCAATGAAGAAGGGCGAGGACGACTGGAAGATGCTGACCACATCAGTGGCCAAAGCTTTCGCTGCGGGGCTCAACATCGATTGGCGTGAATTCCATCGACCCTATGAGTTGTCTCTGCGTCTAACTGCGTTACCTCATTACGCTTTCGATCTCAAGAACTACTGGATTCAATATGAAGGTGATTGGGCTCTGCGGAAAGGCGACGCAGATGGCCTCCCTAGGTCTCCCGCGGCACAAGACCGCCTCACAAAACTCCCGTCAACTACCCTCCATCGTATCGAGTCCGAGGTCCGTGACAAGGCTGGTATCTCCGTCATTTTCGCATCAGATGCTTCCGAGCCGAAGTTGAACACCGCTCTCTGCGGTCATCTTGTCAATGGCGCAGGGCTCTGCCCTAGTTCTATCTACGCAGACATGGCATTCACTGCTGCATCGTACATCCTGGGCGACGCAGGGCTCAATATGTCCTTGGATGTCCGGGACATGCAAGTCGACAAACCGCTTGTTATTCAACCAGGGGATACGAAGCAAATTATTCGAGTGTTTGCGACGAAAAAGATTGGTTCCGACCAAATCGAAGTAACATTTGCCTCTCAGGATGGAAGCAGAAACGAACACCACGCCACGTGTAGTGTTGTATGCGGACGAGGAGAATGTTGGCAACACGACTGGTCCAAGACGGCATATCTAATCAAGGCACGCATCGAAAGTCTAAAAGAGTCCTCCAACAAAGGCCAAACGCACAGAATTCTCCGGTCAATGGTGTACAAGTTGTTTGCAGCATTGGTGGATTACGACACTCGATACCAGGGGTTGCAAGAGGTCTTCATGGACAGCAACCTGTTTGAAGCAGCGGCCAATGTGAAATTCAACACCTCTGACAGTGATGGCACATTCAACCATAGCCCATACTGGATCGATGGTTTCTCCCATCTTTCAGGCTTTGTGCTTAATGGCGGAGAGAGGACCCCTGCCGATGCTGTTTACATTTCCCATGGTTGGGATAGTATGAAGATTGTTGGTCAGTTGTCTGCTGGTAAAGAGTATCAGAGCTATGTCCGCATGCAAGATACAAGCACACGCGGAGTAATGGAGGGCGATGTGTATCTCTTTGAAGGCGATGTGGTGGTGGCTGTTTGTCAGGGTCTGCGATTTCAGCGCATCCAACGCTCGATTTTCGACCACCTCCTCCCACCGCCAAACAAGCCCTCTACCCCTTCGCAACCCATGCCGAGCCTCGGTGCCAAGAGGCAATCTTTGAACTCGCACATTCCGACAATCAAGGTTGAGTTGGTGGACGATGATATCGTGTCTTCGGATTTTGACCAGGTCCTTCAATTGGTAGCTTCCGAGGTCGGTGTTGACGTTGAAGACCTGGCAGACCACACAGTATTTGCAGATCTGGGCGTTGATAGTTTGCTGTCCATCACTATCACCGCCAAGCTTGGCCAACTATGGGGCAAAGCCATACCGGCGGGTCTTTTCACCGAGATTCTGACTGTTGCAGAACTGCGCCGGTATCACCTTGAAAACATTGATAATTCTGAAGACGACGACCGTGCCTCGAGCTATGGCGGAAGCACTTGTGGAAACGACATTTTCAGCCAGCCTCAGAGTCAGGCATACACTCCGTTTACCAACACAGGGCTTTCCATCGGCACTCCAGTAGAAGATCGAGCTGGAGCAATCAGAAAGATCATTGCCGCTGAGTTGGGAATGAGCATCGAGGAAATCGACAATGACGTACCTTTGGCGGACCTTGGTGTTGACAGTCTACTATCTTTGTCGATCATGGCTGCTATCAAAGCACAGACAGGTCAGATATTCCCATCCAGCTTTTTGATGGAATATCCAAGTTTAGCAGCAATCGAGGCTGCTCTCGGCCCTCGCCGAACACTACCAGCCCAACAGCTGTTCAAAGCCCTGGAAAAGGTGCAAAACAACAAGAGCATTCCACAGTCTGAAGCTGTCTTGCTGCAAGGATCGTCATCTTCACGAGAACCTGCCCTGTTTCTGCTCCCTGATGGCTCTGGGAGTGCCAGCAGCTATGTTGGACTGCCAAACCTGAAACTATCTGGCCCTGTGTGGGGACTTGACAGCCCATTTCTTAACAATCCTGAGGCATTCACCATTCCGCTGGAAGAACTGGCTTCCTCATTTGCTGCAGAGATTCGAAACAAACAGGCTCACGGTCCGTACCGACTGGCCGGGTGGTCCATTGGAGGAACCTACGCATATGAGGTTGCACTACAATTGTTAAGCCATGGAGAGGTGGTTGAGTCTCTGACACTCATCGATGCACCATGTCCGGCTTCCCTCCCGCCACTGCCTATCGAAACGATCTCATTACTCGACAAAGTTGGAGCGTTTGACGGTTTCAAGAACAAGAAGAAGGCGGGCAAGACATACATGAGGGAAACTGACCATGCTCACTTTGCTGGATCGGTTAAAGCACTGGAAAGATACAAGCCTGCTGCAATGCAAAATATTTCAACTCCACTGATTAAGTCTGTCACAGTGGTGTGGGCACGAGATGGCGTTTGGGACACGGTTGGGCCGGAAGTCAAAGCAAGGCATATTAAGGCACTGGGCCAAAAGAATGCTGCAAGAGACTGGATGTTGGACACAAAATCAGACTTTGGGCCGAACGGGTGGGAGATGTTGCTCCCTGGTGCTGAGATTCAGTGCAAAGTAGTTGAGGGCGACCATTTCACCATCATGAGAGACTCAGGGGTGTTGAAGCTTGGCGAGGTACTTCAAGGTACCATCGTCGGGCCAGCTCGAAGTTGAGCATCCTTCGAAGCTTTGTGGGAGGGGCGGGATGCGTCTCTTTTGTACTACGAAATTATCTTTGTTCTTTTCTAGATAGATCTCATCTCAAAATATCACTCATTACCTATGACCAAGGCGTTGTTTCGTGCTTGATGGGCTTGTCGTCCTTCCTCGACGTTGATTGGCTACGGAGGAGGCCTGCCAAGATTGACCGGTGCAAGTGCATTGCACCAAAAATAGGAGGCGGGCTAGCCATATTGTCTAACTTCCCTATCCATAGTGGCGCTAACTGCCTTGGGAATTTACACAACGCTGCATTAAAACACCTATTTTCCAGGGCAAAACCAACCCCCATTTCGTGCCAAGCTATGCAGCAATTCTTTCAACGCAGCTGCCACAACCACATTTAAACAACCTGTAATGCCACTATTCCCGTTGCCAAAGGCTCCGAGGAAAAGCTCAATTTGTAAAGGCTCAATTTTCAAAGCCTCAACTGACAAAGGCTCAATTGTCAACCTGCGATTCCATTCAAAATAGCTGGTTCGAGCCGCCTGGGCATGCGCGCCTGGCTCGAAGGCCTTGAATTTGAACCACCACTTGAACTCCCAATTGCGCACCCGGTGTAATGGCTCTTTGCGCTGGCAATAGGAAGAGCTGACTGACATTAAAAACGACTATTTTCCTATACAAAATGGCGAATTTTATGTGCATAGCTTCTCTTCGGTCAATTTTGAACCTATTTGCCGAACATAGTTAGCGCCACTACGGATAGGAAAGTTTGACAAAATGGCTAGCCCGCCTCAAAAATAGGCCTCTGAAGCGATCTGGTGGAGCCTTTGTTAGCGCTCTGGTGGGGAAGAGTGACCCGTTCACTGACATCCAGTCTTTCGCAGTTTCACCCTATTCACTGTGTTGACAACGGGACCATGGCGCGCCTAGGATGTTTCGGCGGCTGCTCAAACTACCAATCTCAATCTTGGTGGCGTCTCGTCAAATCGGTTGACTCTGTCGCGGCAAACGGTTACACGCGAATACTCCAGCACCGAAACACAGAATCGATCAGTCGCATGTCACTGTGTGGATGGTGATGATCCAAAACAAACCCTGCAATTCTTGGTCCTGCAAAAATGGAATATAAGTGACGGCTCCCAGACAATCGAACATGAGTTTTCATTGTTCTATTTTGTGATAGACTCACAAAAGCTGCTCCGTTTTCTTTTTTCTCTGTTTCTATTTTTCCTATTCAGTCAGGTGCTCCTATTTTCTCTCTCTTTTTCCTATTGTTGGAACGGGTGAATCAAAGGCGTTGTTCACAAGGGTTATTGTTTCACTTGTCTCCTTTGTGGTTCATCAACTGGATATAACTGTCATTTTTTCTTCGACTCGGAACAACCACCAACATCACCAAACGAACGGCTTACAGCAACGTGTGTCTGAGACAACGATCTTCCTTGACGTCATTTTTCCCTTTTCGACAATTCACGATACGTTATCTTTATTTCCACGAAAGTATTTTTCTTGACATCTATCAAAATGGTCGTCTTGAAGCTCGCAAAGATGTTCCTCCTGCGTAAGTCCCCCTTCTCTTCCATCCCTTGACATGACTTTTTGCTAACGACCTTTTAGCCAAGGGCACCGGACTCATCCGTTACATCCCCTACCTCTTCATCATCCCCGTCCTCGTCTTCCACGCCCTCGCCTTGACCGGCTGCGTGAGCACCTCCCCGGGGATCCCCAACATCTATGTTGTCTCCCTCCGCTCCGCCGAGCTCGCAAACACAAACAACACCGACCTCGACGTCCAAGTCCGGATCGGCTACTTTGGCATGTGCGGCATCAGCGAAGAGCACGGCACCCTCTGCGGCACCGTCTCGGGCCGCTCCGTCGAGGACCTCTCCTCGACTCTGTTCCCCGCCGCGACCGCATCAAATAACACCCTCCTCAAGAACGAAATCACCGATCTCATCACCACCGCTCAGGACCTCCAGACTGAGATCTTCATCTCCATTCTCGCCGGCGCTGCAGTCCTCTTCATCGCTGGCCTTGTCGCGCTCTTTTTCTTCAAGCAAGACAGGAAGAAGAATGCCACTGAGTGGTATGAGCAAGGAAAGTGGAGCAAGATTGTCAAGCGCGGGACTTATGGTGCGCTTTTCCTCTCGGCTGCCATGACGTTTGCCTCTGCGCTTGCCACGAGCCAAAGCGCGGGTGCGCTCCAGATTACGAGCGCGGTGATGGAGAATGCTTCGGTTTTGATCAAGACTGGGACGACGATTCAGGTTTTCCAGTGGATCGCGTTTGGGTTTGGGTTTTCATTTGCGGCGGTGGTGCCGTTTTTGGCGAAGCCTAGGGAGGAGAGTGGGAGCGGGGAGTATGTTGATAAGGAGGGGAATGTGGTTTGAGCGTGCAGCTTTGGGGGCTTAGACGTGATGCGGGCTCTGGGCGGGACTTGGAGCGCGGGAGGTGTGGTGGTGGTGGTTGTGTAAGATAGTGGTATACACCTAATTCTTGTTCCTGGATATATTTAGGATAATTGATGCTGATCATAATGATTATTTTGTGTTCATATTTGTTCTCATGTGTAAAGTTATGCCAAGGTTGTGAGAGACCAGCCAAGTCGATAAAGTCCAATGAGCGACCATGTGTTGCAGGGTAAGGCAGAGTGAGCGGCTCACAACGGCTCTCGGCTGCATATTTAAGGCACAATGGATCTTTCGCACCGCACGCATTCACAGTCTTCTACTCTTTCAAGTCATGGAGGGTTTGCGGAAGCTAGGCCATGAGGCCTCGAACAGAATCTTGTTCCATCCCAGGCCTGAAGAGCATGAATACATCATTATCGATTCACCCAACTCTGAACCAAGACGATGGGCAGGCTATCCTCTGCAAGATGTTTTTCTTACAGTCCAGCATGGCCCCCTTACTGACCCACCTTCACCAACAACCACGCCCACAGTGCCAGCACTTTGTTTTTTGTTTGGAAAAGCTGAATATCGACCACGAATCGGAGGATGATTTACCCACCCTCCAACATTAAACATGTCGCGGCATGAATTTGACCGGCTATGGAAACTATGGAATACGCCTGCGGTGACAGTCTCAAGTGGCAGGGAGTCATTCAAAAAGTTGAAAACCTAAGCAAATTGAACCCATGGTCACCAGATGCAGAGAAGGACGAGAGGACATTGGATAAGGCGACGTACGGACAGCAGGCAATTGGAAGGGCTCTTGTCAAGATTGAAGATCATATAAAGCAAATGAATAGCCTTGGGGCGGTGGTGAGATCGTTGGAACACGCCGGGTTTTGGGTAGATCCTCACGGGGATAGCGTCACTCGCATGAAGAAGGCGGCGCATGAGATTGAACAGCGGGTGGAACAGTGGCATTTTCGGTTTCAGGACCTCAAAGAACGGGGAAAGAACCAGTTGAACGTGGTGAGTCACGGTCCCGAGTGCATCCTCAAGTGTTGCTGAAGCAATGCTGACTTGTGTGGCAGTTGTATAACATAATCAATTGATGTGATACCGCTTCAGGCATCTCCATTGCTCAATGGGCGAGAAAAGACAGTCGGTCGATGAAGACGATTGCGGATATGACGATGTGGTTTTTGCCAGGGACGTGCATTGCAACTCTGTTTGCACTTCCTTTCCTGCCTGCACAGTTGGCAGCATTCTGGGTTTATTGGATATTCGCCATTCCCGTCACTCTCCTGATGGTGGGGATTCGGTATTCGTGGTTTTCAAGGACACTGGTTGGCACCAAAAAGCATTTTGCACCGACAGAGAAACAATCAAACCACAGTGCTGCGGTGGGGATACATTAGAAACGAGGGGACGACTCACCGAGCCTGGCTTCCACTCCGCATCCATCAAGCGCAGGATTTTCGGGAAGGATGGCGTGCGTGTGGTGGCAACAGAGTCTGAGATACCAGTTTGATAAGTAGATCTCAAGCAGGCAACTCTCATGCCCCTGAGGACATGTTACCACATGGACGACTTTGCTTGTCATTCTTACCTGTTATTAGACTGGATATGTAAATGCATTTCAAAGAGATTTTCAGTTTTTTCGATCATTCCTTCTAAGTTGTCAGCCAGCGACCGTTGCTCCTGCCAGACCAACTTGAAAAGTAACATCCATCCCGTCACCTGGCAAACAGGGAAGGAGTACTCATATTTCGCTACTTGTATTATAAACTGCCCACCATTTGGCACGTCCACCTTTTTTCAACGCCATCGGGCACCTATTCTTCAACCTGCAACTTACACCCCGCGGTCCACCCACCGTATCGCCGTCGTGTTTGACAATTACAACGACTGTACCATCATGGTGACGATCCCGTCTCGGAGTCACGGCGACGCGCTCAAACGTAAACTCGACGACCGCAACTCTGATCGAGATGACGACACCCAGCCCAGCAAACGCTCCACATTTGGTATCATCAGGGCGGCGGAGGAATCCCAACTAGTCACGGAGGAGTCCCAACCAGCCACGCTCGACACACTTGCCACTGAACTGCTCTGTCTTATCTTCCAACAGCAGACAATCACGTTCAATCAGAAGAAACGTCTGTCTCTGGTGTGCAGGCGGTTCCGCTTGATCCTGAGGCCAGTCCTTTTTCGCACGTTGGCATTGGGGACTGATGTGGAGGGGAGTGGATATGATTGGATGACATACCTTCAAAAGGAGGGACAGCACCAGTCGCTACGTATGTTTATACCGAACTGATATAGAAATCCTGCTAATTGTAGTTAGCTGCGCTGTACGTCACAATTGGGTCCTCAACCACATCGATCCGGTGCAAATCAATGCTTTCAGGGCGTGGACCCGTCGACAAATGCGGTACCTACCTACTTCTCCTCGCCATCCTCTGCAACAACCCCGACAGGAGCGAATTAATACGTTATCCGAACGTTTTGCAGACGGCTTACCCCCCGCCCCCATCGACCCGTTACAAGCCTCCAAGTCCTAGCCCAAATGCCTAATTTGAAGACGCTATCCATGGACGGCTTTGAAGATGAGTTCTATTATGACTCGTTTAAGTGCCGGCCGTTATCTGGGATTACAATGGAACACTGCTGGTCCGTTCTCTCATCGGTCCAGGTCTTGACAGTGAGTCCCCATCTTGGGAGTCTAATGTTCAGCGACCAACTTCATGCGCTCCTGATAAGATGCTGCCCCAGTGTCCAGACTCTTCGAATCAACATTCGCGACAATTCGTGGGGTGTCTTGATACGTGGGATGAGCGATGCTTCTGGGATTGGATGGCATTAGCACTGAAGCAGGCATTCAGGTTGTCCAAGCTCGTCGACCTCTAGATGTTTCAATTTGGCTACTTCGCCCAGCTCAATTCGGACATTGGAACCAGGGGGGAGAGAAAGATAAAGAAGTGTAGGGGCGGTTGGACTCCATATGATATCTATGGTAAGTTCGTTCTCTTTATAGTTGCCCATATCTTTCATGTCATGCTAATACGGCTCCACTTCAGAAATCCACAGATATTTCCCACATATCACTCGCCCGTCTTTTTATGGCAGCATTGATCTATCTATGATTGATGTCGATCCGGACGAGTCAGACGAGTCATACCAGCAGGATGGGCCATACGAGACAGATGAGCCATACAAGATCAAGGAGTTTGCCCCCATGTTCAAACGCTTCAAAAGGCTTGAACAACTGGTGATGACAGATGAGCCTATGATGTCTTCTTGTACGTTTGAAGACTGGTGGGGAATGAAGAGGGGGCGGTCGAGAGTGGGGCCATCATTGTGAATGGCTGTACCCACGTCTGAGCAATTGTGATAAACAATGGCTGAAATCAGCCCGCGCGATCTTTCAAGCCTGTGGAGAGCAGCTGACTCGGATTTCTTTCGTCAACAAAAATAAGGGAACGGAGTACATCAGAGACCCGGATGACGCCAACAAGCCTGTGGTGGCGCGTAAGTTTCACAACCAATTGTTCACTTATCTTACATATGCTATGTCTCGCGGGAAGGATGACAGCCCGATTCGGGTGCTGCAGTAGCCATCACATAGGAGATCATGTAGACTGTACCTTGGAATTGGGGCTTAATACAATAGGGATGCCCTTAAAACCTCTTGCTGGCTTGACATGGTACTGTGTGCATCACGGTATGGTATCGCATTCTGCAGAAGAACACAACGTGGTAAACATCATGTACGATGCTGTAAGGGCAAAAATGTATACATTGCAACATGGAATTACAGGCTCAAAGGACAGTTAATATATTTTACTAGTAATTAATAGACCTTTAAAGATTGTCGAAAGGACTTAACAACTTGGCGCAATATTTAGTATTTTATCCATAACGGGTCTAGGTAGAAGAGGGTGCAAGTCCAAAAGGTGATGACATAACGAGTCTGTGCCAAACCAGCTGAGGGAATTTACTTTCCCTTCATTCTTGGAAGTATGGCTTGGATTCTTGCGCCAATTCAGCAGGCATGTTTGCAGCTTCTGCTGTGGTTGAAACTAGCTCTTTGGTGCCGGGGATCCCTAGCTCAAGGCGAGACATTCACATCATGTTGACGATTTGGTTGCCTCACTGGATCCCATGGCCCGATCCAAGCTCTACAAAATTGCCAAAATGATGGGGCAAATCTGGAAGTATTCAAAATGATTAGGTATCATTGAAGCCAAAATATGGGTTACTACTCCTCTTCCTTCAGCCCCCCTACATGACCCTCAGCCCGGTGCTTAAACGGCCTCCACCTTCTTGTGCAACTCTAAAATCTGACCAAGAGTCAGCATCGTAGGCGACCGCGTAAACCCCTCCTGAAACGGCAGCCTCTCCTCTTCTGTCACTTCAAGTCAGCAAGCCCAATCATCATTTTGCTGATACGATAAAAAAGAACATACCAAACAGCACCTTGACCCAATCAGTCCGCGCATTCCCCTGTGTTCCCTCCCCAAAGACCATGAGATACAGACTGGTCTCCAAAATGGAGAACCTGTTCTGATCCTCGGTCAGGCTAAACTCCGGGTTGGAAGCCCTTGCGCTCTCCACTCTTTCCTTTCTGGCCGCTGCGGCAACTTGGAGGGGGATTTTCTCCAGTCCTCGAAAGTGTTTAAATACTGTTTCCCACGTCTCGGGGGAAAAGGAGTGGTTGTCGCCGAAAAAGACGTCTTTTCTGCTGAGGGAGGCGTCGTGTTCGATGACTGAGGGAGAGGTGGGGGGCATGTGTCAGCGTTGCTTACTCATGGGGTGGCAGGGGGGGGAGCTCACCGCCGTGTTTGTTCAGGTCGTCCAGGTTGAAGGTTAGCCAGCTGCCAGTGGTGGAGGTTTGGAGGGCTTTGAGGCCGACGATGAGGGTTGCGTCGGGGGCGAGGTTGACGCCCTCTTTGGCGGCTTGGATGAGCTTGAGGAGGGAGACGTTGGACCCATCTCGGGGAAGGTAGGCGTGGTTTGCGAGAGCGTTGACCATCGGACATGGGCTGCGTTTATCGGTGGCGGAAGGGGCTTGGAAGGCATGGTCCTGTTGGTGGTTGGTGTCCTGGTTGGGGGAAGTTATGAGGGACTCGATCGTGCTGTAGGTTGCGGTGAATATGGAGGAGAAGGATGTGATGACTTTGAAGGCGAGCGACATTTCGGCTTTGGGTGATGATGACTGGGGAAGTGATGGTTGCTTAGGAGGCCGGGAGGGGTTGCTGTTGGTGGGGGTAGTTGGATATTTTGGTACAAAAGATGCTGGATGGATGGGCTCGGAAATGTATCAGCAAAAGGATCAAAACAGGTCCGAGACTTTTAAAGGAGTACGATTTGATTTAATCCTCGCGAGCTCATGTTTTGGGATCTGAGTGAGATGCACGTGCCCTTAGTCACACACATTCAGCACCGTGTGTCTGAGGTGACATCTGACTGGGTCAAGTGCATGCCAAAATTATCCTAGTCTAGTGCTCACGCTGTGTTTCACACCGAGAAACTCATGTGAGCCAATCTTGTGGGTGGAGTTTCAAAGCCACCGAATCTTTGCCGCCAGCTGCAACCTGGAAGCTGTTCAGTCTCCATGTCAAAACCTTATTCCAACCTCCCTTGCCAGCCAGCCATCACTCATTTTATGAACAGAATAGCTCAGCAAGCTTGGCATTAATGGCGGGGACATGACAACCGAGACAACGGCAGTACTGCATTTAGAATGTACCAGTCAGTCTCACTGATCAATGTCATGTCGCCTCATGTCACTCACTTTCTGGGCTCCTGGTAGACTGCTCGCTGTCCCCTCATGTTCCACACACTCGATCAAAGCATTTTTCGTCGCCCGTTGAGGATTGTCGAGTATCAAAGCCGCTATACACTGCGAGGAATTCATCACATCGTGACAAGCTAATTCGGAGTCGGGACACTGCGTGTTTGACGCTTGAGCAGACACCATTGTGCTAAAGAAAAGAATTGCTAAACACCGCATTGTGAGGAAATGCATGTTGAGTGGCGGATAGAGTGACCATTGAGCTCCAAGCAGCCCAAACTTCAAGGAGACCAGCACCTGCCTTCTTTATAATTACCCCGCAGGCTTCATGCCACTGAAGATTGGACCACGTTTTTTTTTGCTTCAATCTACTAGCGAACTGCCACCCCTCAAGAGAGGATAATCATCATCAATCTACACGGCATGGAAGCAATATGTGCTGTCAATACGGCAACCAATCAGAGCCTCATGTCGCCCGTCCATTACCCCCGACAAGACATGTATCAACACTCCTGCAGCGCAAGATATGGTTTTCGTGCGGCTAATGTAGGATGTTGATAGATTGCGCTTCGGTAATCAATATCCCCTCTCAGTTACCGGGTTCAAAGTGACGGCATGTATACCTGGGTCCCGGGCATCGACAAAGGCCCCATACTTCCTTGACCTTTCGTTTTGTTCCCCGATTTTTTCTGGCCTCTGGGTTAAAGGTTTTCGCTCAAACATATCATAACTCAAAGCTTCTACATCCAACTGGCAAGAATGCGTGCGTCATTCTCGTTGTTGCTCCCCATCCTGGGGTTGCTATCGACAGGCGCCCACGCAATCGTTCGCTTTCATTGCAGTGCGCTTACAGTACAGCGCTTGGATCCTCTCGTCAACCCTGGGATGATACCCTCAACACACGTCCATCAAATAGTGGGCGGCGATGCCTTTAACGCCAGCATGGATCCCTCGCTCGACCTTCCCGAACTATCCACCTGCACATCTTGTCAGTTTGCCGAGGACTTTTCGAACTACTGGACAGCCGTGCTCTACTTCAAGGCCAAAAATGGAACATACAAGAGGGTGCCACAACTGGGGAACAACCAGTTTGAAAAGGCCAAGGGAGGGTTGACCATCTACTACATGCAGGATGCCATCTATGACAGGAATCAGAAGAGCAATGTTCAGGCCTTCCAACCAGTCAGTTAATATCTCTTCTGCCTGCCTTGGATTGTGCTAATCACCAGTGAAACAGGGCTTTCGCATGTTCGTCGGTGACCTCAATGCCCGGACAATCGAGGAAGCTGCCCGCTTCCGTCAACTCACATACGTCTGCATGGATACTTGGACCTCGCGCGCCCCAGAAACGATGGCCTTCCCGACAAGAAAATGCCCAGAAGGCATCATGACCTCCGTCCGATTTCCTACTTGCTGGGATGGCAAGAATCTGGACTCCCCCGATCACATGGCGCACATGTCTTACCCTGAGTATGGAACTTTCGAGAGCGGTGGTCCCTGCCCAGCGAGCCACCCTGTGAGAATGCCGCAGGTTTTCTACGAGGTGGTTTGGGATACCAAGATTTTCAACAATGAGGAGTGGCCTGAGGATGGGAGCAGCCCGTTTGTGTGGAGTTTTGGGGACGCGACGGGTTTCGGGACGCATGGGGATTATTTGTTTGGGTGGAAGGGGGATGCGTTGCAGAGGATATTGGATGCGCCGTGTTGGTTCAACACGAACTGTGCGAAGGAGAGTGTAAGTGTCGATTGGTATTGGGGGTGGTGCCTGAGCCCCTTTTGTGGAGACGAAAGAGATGCTGATGATGTGGGAATACAGAACAGCCCGTTGCAGACGATTGAGCAGATGAATGCGTGTACACAGCCTAGTATGGTGGATGAGGATATCGATGGGTGTAAGTTCCTTAGCCATTGCTGTTGATTGACACTAACGTTGAACAGGGCTTGACGAACTACCTGGTGGTTGGAAAGCGGACTATGGACATGGACATGGTTCAAGAGAATGAGGTGACGGTGTATTGAACCCGGTATATGATAAACTCGTACGACTAGATTAAGAATGTGACGATTTTGATGGTTGATTCAGATCAAGCGTACAGCCATCTTTTGAAACAGTCCTGGCTAATCACAAGTTCACAGCCTGTAAAGGGAACATACATTCTCGACACCCCAGAATCCCACAGCTTTAAACATTCCTCCGACTGCATCCCAGCCTCAGGCGCAAAGAGTCAACACAACATTGCTGCTGGCGCTGCAAACCCTGACCTGGCTGCCCGCGGGCGGCACACCAGCAGGCCAAACAATCTCCTGCGTGCAAGCCGGGTCAGCGCTCTTGACGGTGATCTTCTTGCCCACAAAGGCGGGGTTGTTGCCAAAGACGTTGCTCAGATCAAACCAGACTTGGTTGGCGCCCACGTCGAGATTGTAGGCAAAGATGGTTTGGGGTGTGCCGGGGGTGTAGAGGCCGTCGGAGTGGGAGGAGATCTTGAGGGCGCGGCCGCCCGTGTTGGGGTCTACGTGGAAGGACTCGGCGTAGTAGCCTACTGTGCCGGATAGGCCGTAGGGGCCGGTGATGTTGGTTCCGACTGAGAGGGAATTAGCTGGTTGAAAAACGTGGAGGAGAGAGGGGGATGGGGAATAGGTACCGGGCCAAACGTAGACGTTGGAGGTGCACTTGTTGTTTACCCGAGCTGAGCCGATGGCTGAGACGGTAGCTGCCAGGAAGGCAAGGGGGGTGATGAGGTTGGTGAGGAGCATTTTGGTGGTTGGGTTGTTGAAATTTGAGAGAATGGGATCTGAGATGGTGGGAGGTGATGATGAGATGAGAGGATAAGTGGGTGCTGGGGCTTTATAGCCGGCCTGGCGATCTTCCCATGGCGATGCGTTGACTTCGTGAACAGATGCCAACTCAATAGTTTGATGTTTTCATTTTCGTGTTTCCATGCTCAAGTCTACTGACAAGTGCTCAGATATTCCAGTCATGTTTCTATTGTGTAAGTGGTATTGGCGTTCTTGGTAACCTTGTAGAATACGAGCTGTAGCGGCCCATATTTCCAAGCCATCGAAGGCTACCCATGGCGGTCGTTGACTCTCAGGTGTGAACAGGGCGTCAAGTGATACCAATATTCCATGTTACCAATCCCTGATTCCGATCCAGAGTAACACAATAGTGCGGGGTGACAGGTGACACTGCTTCTGAGCCAGAAATAGAACACTTTGGATACTTTTTGTAGAGTCCTTTTAGTCATGTTAACGACTGTTGGCGGCGCAACACTATTTCTTACCAGCATGGCAATTGCGAACTCTGATCCAGCCCAATCTTGGGCCATCTCGCACGAATATGCAGATGAGCTCAAGGTGGTGGCAGTGCCTTTTGCTCAACGCTTCCAGGTTTTGGTTGTCTCCGAGAGCATGCAGTTGGCCATCTGAAAAGGGCAAATTTTGGTCTCGGGACTCACCAGAGGTGGCATCGAACTGGATACCCATTCTGGAGTCGGTTTCTCCGTCTTACAGATGGCTGGAGGATGATGTGAATAAATTTTGTAGAAGTTAGAGAACACGAAAACCCAGTTCTCGTATTATGCAAGGCCGCTGGGGAATATTGCTTGGCGTGCAGGTGCTATTCTTTTTTCCATTGACCTTCGAGTTTCGGCAAGCAACCCGACATTGTATGGGCCTTTAGTACAGATTTATACATGCATAAGCTTTCTCCAGTGCGACTACTCACAACGCCAAATCTATGTCACCGGCAACTGACTTTAGCATTGAGACTCTTAAGGGACAAGAAGTAAGTGCCACCACACCATTACATCCCTGTATTTGGACTATCTCCTGCTTGAGGCTCAAAGGGAACAGGAATTGGAGCAAACTCTCGACGCTCACCATGCTAATCCCCCTGTGGTCAGTCAAGCTCATGTTCACAGGCAGGAGCAACCCACTTGGCACCTTCCACACTCGACCAGCAGCACCTTCCTTATATATACCCCACGCTCGCCATCACTCTCATCAAACAAACAACTTGCACAGTAAGAAAGCTCTGTGGCGCAGTGGTTAACCGCGACGGGTGGCTGGCTCCTTCTGAAGAGTCACCACCAAACGTGGGTCGAGCGTAAGTCCAACCACCTCCCTCTGAAGCTGCGAGTTCGAGGCCCAATACTTTTTGACATTTTCTCTTTTTATCGGTCTTCAACCACCACACTTGCTTTTTTTTCGACCACAGATCCCAGCAATGGTCGTGACAATGATTGAGAAACGCTGCCAGACACTTCATCCTTCTTGTCGGCTTGATATTTTGCTATTTTGTTTACATTTACCACTGTCGTAACCTGACTGGAGATCGAGATCATCCGTGATGGGCTATTCTGTACACTTCCATTGCTTGTCTGCCGGAGGTTACTGCGGGGAAGATTTAGAGATAGATTGCTTTTGAATGTCACTCTCCTGCATCACATCACTCCCGTTGGCTGGGCATTTCGGATGCTTTCCATCAACCAATTTACCCACCAACCATTCCGGCTCCCGGATGGGTACCTGGATGCAAAGCAATTACAGTGAAACTGTCGTGATATCTCAACATCATTTGTGGTGATGTATAATTACACCCAGTAGTCTCACCTTATTCCCCTTCACTGGCTCACCTTCACCACTGACACAAACTTGGAAACTGACCATGCTTTTCACCACCGCATCCGCCCTCGTAGCCACCCTGTTTGCGGGTCTGGTGTCTGCCCAGACCCCTGTTGGCTTTACTCCAGCTGTGGAAGCCAAGTTGGAAGTCATATACGGCACAAAAGCGACCATCGAACCCGGAACAGGATTCACCAAAACAGAGACTGCACGACAACCCACCATTGGCACCAGCGATGTCGCGCTGAATGGCACATATGTCTGGCTTCTCATTGGTATGTGTCCATTTCCCTTGTACATGACAATACTGACCTCTCCCAGACCTTGACGTGTAAGGCCAACATCCTTCACCCTCCCAGACTCCTACTGATCCCCCAACAGCCCCTCCAACTTCCAAAACCCCTCCTCCGGCCCCCGCCGCACCAACCTCCACGCCCTCATCACGGGCTTCAAATTCTCCGGGCAGACTGTCTCTGTTGCCGGCGTCAGCAACCCAATCTACACCCTGACATCCTCCTCCACCGGTCCCATCACCTACGTCGGTCCTTCGCCTCCGGCAGAAAACCCCCCTTACGCCCACAAATACGTCAGCCTGTTGTACGAGACTCCAGAAGGCTTCACCGTGACAAGGCAGCAAGTAGGACAGACATTCGGCTTCAACTTGACCACATTCGTCGACACTGTTGGGTTGACAGCCGCGCCAGTGAGGGCGAGCTATATCAGTGTAGCTGCATAGGTGCTCCAAAACAACCATGTCTAACGAATGTTGTGGGGAGTTGAGATCACAGAAATGAGACAAAATCAAACACCACCCAACCCAGCCTCACCCATCCCGCCCCCTTGACCATCCACCCCAAAAATCCTGTTCAACTCCCTCTCCGCACTCTGATGCCTCGCCTCCCTCTCCTGACTCTGCTCCCTCTTGTCCGCCTGGTGCCACCTCTTCAAACTCTCCAGCTCACCCGTCAACGCAGCCTCCACCGCAACCGCAGTGTTCTGCAGTTGCTCAATCTCAGCCATTCACGTCGTGTGTGAGATTTCTCGCTGTTCTCAGGTGAGCCAGTTCGAGGATCTGTTCAAGTTCTTTTGCAGCAACTCTTCTGTCTCTGTAATTTTGTAGCATTTGATCTCGGCGATCAGGGGCCATATGACCGCAGCACGAGAGCCAGCTTCAGGGCTGTTTGGCATTTCGCTTGTGGTATTTTGCTGGCTGCTTGTGTATGCCCCTTGCTGGCTACTTGTATGTGTCTCCTGTTGGCTACTTGTATATATGTCGCTTGCTGGCTACTTGTGTTTGCATCTTCCTGGCTGCAAGTGCTGGCGATTAGGTCTGCCATCTTTGAGATCATCACTATTTTATTTTCCTAGAAAAATGCAACGAGCAAGAGAAAGATGAAGGCCTTTTGTAGACATTCAAGTGTGACTCCTTCATTCACAGTCACGGTGTAAAAGGTGTTGGCTGTCGTGAATACATATGCACAAGAACAACCATAATAGAGTCAACAATAAACAAGAAGAAGCGATCACCAAATCCACAAGCCACATATTGAAGACAACACAACGCGACTTTGCACACCAATTATCAAGTCAACATACCAAACTATCATACAATACCAAACATTTACTCCTCCTTCTCCTCCACCACATCCTCCACCACACGCTCCTTCTCACGAGCCGTCAAAACGTCCTCGGCCTGTTTGACCAAGGCCTGCATCCGCTCGTCCTCAGAAAGCACACGGACCAACTCCACCAAATCCTCCTCCTCCTCCTTCGTCTCAGCAGGGACCACCGCGCCAGTCTCCTCGCTCACGAGCGCTTGCTCGTCCGCGACCGGCTGCCCGGCCACGTTGATCTCGCGCTCCCCCGCGAGACCTTCCTCGTCCGAGCCCTTGTCCTCCACCGCGCGCAAGTGCTCAATCTCTTGTCCGAGCTTGAACTGCCTCTTCTCAGTCTTTCCCCAGCTCGGATAACGCCTATACTGGGCGTCACCCGGCAAAATTTTGGACAACTTCAAAGTCGCCCACTCGGTATCCACACCACCGTCCATCCCGACTTGGTGCAAGTTCTTCGCCAGCGCAGCAGAGTTGGCGGCAAACAACTCAATCTCCTCAATCCGGAACCACGAGATGTACTGGACGCGGTCGTCACCGGGAAGGGTCTCGAATACAGCGATGGGGGAGTGGAGGCCAGGGGTGTGCTTAACACTGGGGGTGTTATTGCAACCGACGAGGATGGGGCTCTCGTGTTTCTTCTTCTGCCTGATATATGGTTAGTGACTGTTGTAGTGTAAAGATCAGACCTACTTACCATTCGCCAGGGACAACAATGCGAGAGATATTCCCATACAGGCCAAAGATTTCCATGTCGGGACCATCCTCAAGGCCATAACGACGAAACTTTATGTTCTCTGTGGTGGCATTAATATTGCGATGGACCTTTTCTTCCTCCGTAGCCTCCTGATGCTGGGCAACAAGGGCAGCTTTCTTCTCATCGTACCCGGGGAGCAAATAATGCCTGGAATTGGTGTAGACAATGCCGTGGCTCTTCCACAAAGGCTGATCCTCTTCATGGACGATGGCAAAAGCAATGCCATCTGGGTTGCCCTCGCCGCTGTTAATGGTCTGAAACTGGTAAGACTTGGGGGAGTCGGGTGAGCACTTGAAGTATCTCAGCAACACCGAACCCTACAACCAACTCGTTAGCTGAGTTACAGAAAAGGAGGTGGCGACAAGGGAGCTGGCTGGTCACTGACGCTGACGGGGCCGAACCAGTTGCTACCAGCACGATAGCTGGGCGGGTCGCGGCGGAGGTTAAACCCGCCAGAGGCAGGTGAGGACGAAACATTGTTGATGTCCGAAAGGACACCCTCGGCGTTCTCGCGGATGGCGGTGAGGGAGGCGGCGTATCCGGCGCCGACGTATCGGCCACGGCCACGGCTTCCGCCACGTCCACCACCACGGCCACGAGAGCCACCGCAACCACCACGAGAGCTGCCGCCGCGAGGGCCAGGGGTGTTTCCGCGAGCCATTGTTTTTTCTTCGGGTTTGGGTAAGCGAAGCGGGGTTTTCGAGTGTCGTCTACCGCTGGTTGCGATCGTCTGTTGCCGAGGAAGAGAGAAGAGTCTGGGCAACAGATGGAAGAGAATTGAACTGGGTCAGGTTGCAAAAGAAAGAAACCAGCTTGGGATCTTTTCCTTTGCATTTTGAAGACTTCTGGGTCAAGCTGAAAAGGTTTTTCAAGGGAAAAGCTTTCGGCTCGCGGTATTGGCCAATGGATGACATAGAACCCACGAGGGGTAGCGGAATCAGATGTGTCAAGAACGGGGAAGGAGGAAGCGCCTGTCAGCATGCATAGGCGCCTTCCCGGTGAAGACGAAGTTGAAACAAGTGGGTTGGAAGGTAAAATCTAGTCAGGAGTTGACAAAATTCAGAATCCCTAATCGACAGTTGAAGTAGGCCACACTATCTAGCTCTATCTTTGTGCCTCAAATTAGGATGAATGAATGCAAGGGCAATTACGTATGCGAGGTTGTGATTTGGGAGCTGGATATTTACACATGTGAGGACTTCCTATGCTACGGCGCTGGCAATTTGAGTGAGAATGTTTGGTGGTTTATGGCATATATGTGACGGCCCAAAAAGTGAGGTTATTCACAGAGTACTAACAAAGCCGCTGCATCTCGCGGATAGGAGCCTCTGTTATTGAAACACACCTTGACACAGCAAGGCAACCTTTAAGTTCACACCAAGCAAATTGTAGAAACCTCATCTAGCATTTATCTTACACTCAGGGGTTGTGGCACACTGCAAGTAAAACCTCATCCTCGCTTCAGCAACATCACAACATCCTACAAGATATCCAAGGCTAGATGGCCGAGCGGTCTAAGGCGCCACGTTAAGGTATTGATCCTTGATTCCAACTCCACCAAGAGTTCCGTGGTCTCGTAAGGGGCGTGAGTTCGAATCTCACTCTAGTCATTCACTTTTGCTCCCGTGTGTGGTGGAGTCAATGTTCTTTTTGCTGTGAGTGAATTGACAGCATCATCCTTGCCGGCATAGGAGGTATCCGGACAATGTACTCACATTCAGGTGTTCACATGCTCTTCATTACAGGGAATTGCACCAACAAAATAAGCTTTCAAGTGGTGAAAGGTTTGACTGAACTCTTTTGCACGGCAAGCAACCATGGATATCTCATAACAATGCTACACTGAAGCTTGGAGCTTCACGTGCCTACATAAATGAACAAATTCGAGGCGATGATAGCCTCTAAGACGAAGGAACTTTTACAGCTTCGGGGACTCTGACTCCGAAGCGACCTGAAGAAAATAGCAAATGCCACCTTAGAACCGACCCCTCCAGCCGCGGACACCATGTTCCTAGAATACTGTCCCATCACTGTCAATCAAGATCGGTGGCTCTTTGGTGTTTGGCCTGCTGACTTCAGCAATCTCCCGGCCACCCTTCCAGCTGCCAGCTTCCAGAACTTGTGCGAGACTCAACTCCCCGCCAGCCAACTCCGCCTTCAAGACTCGGTTAACCTCCAAAGCCAGCATATCGAGGAAGCCCACTGTGGCACCCCTCCATTCGACGATAACATCATCGCTAGGCTCAAACATGGGCGCAACCTCGACGGCCTTGGTGCCTGTGCGCTGGCAGTATTCGGCGTAGTGTTGCAGACCCCGCTCTTGGTCCTCAGGCTTGAGTGTCATAACACCCATGTCGATAAATAGCCCACCGTTTCGGTACTCTGGCAACCCAGTCAGGAGCTCCTGACCAGCGAACTGAATCTTCATAATGCTCTGCATGGGTTGCATGAGCGAGTACGTAAGCCATTGGGTGAGCTTGTGGAAGGGTAGGATGCTCTCCCAGGGTGCAATGCCATTCGACTGGCCCGTGGTGTTGGGGAAAGGAGAAAAGGTGGGGCTGGTTGGAGATTGGGCCGGTTGGGGCATAGAGCTGCATGGCCAAGCATCACCGAGCGAAACACCATTGATAGCCGTCCGTGATGGCGGCCAAATTGGCGCCAAACCATCAATCAAGACGTTCCAGAGCACCGTAAGAGGCACAATGATCACGCTAGATGCTTGTGTTGACGGGTGCGAGAGGATGTGATCTGGTCATATGGTTAGCACACGACTTGGGTTCAGGAACAACCGCATAAAACATACCAAGCATGTTGCCTGGCCGGCCATCCTCGCCAAAGTACTCCGTGTTGTTAAGAGCCTCACTCAGGCGAATGAGGAGTTGGGCTCTGCCCTCAAGACCAGCCATCTCGTTGCCCGGCGTCGACTGAAGTCCCTGAGCCAGCTTCTCGACGGTCAGTTGTCGGAGGCCCTCCTTATCCACTTGGTACTTGTTTGCTGGGCTGCCAGAGAACAGGCCCTGTGATATGAGTTAGCCAAACGCCGCGATTTCGTCTTTGGAATCGACATACCGTCTTGAACATGTCCAAGGTCGCCACAGCAATGCCCTCTGATCGTCTGTATACCCGGCCATTCTCGACGCTCTTGTAGCTCCACTTGGTTCCAGCGCCTGCATCAAGCAGAACGCTCACGAGGAAAAGGTCAATCATGCGTTTGCATTTCTCCGTGTTGTCCACCATATCCTCGGGCCAAGTCGCCAAAAGATGGGCAATTCTGTCACGGCCACCAACGCCAAAATGCTGGTATCGGCCATGTGGTGGGATAGTGGTAAAAGGGGCATCGTAATCTCTCTGTGTTTACTTGCTGTTAGCTTCAAGTTCAACATGGTAAGAAAGCCACCCCGCATCGGGCGTCAAGCCAGTACAGCCACAACGTACCTTGATGATGTTGGCTACAAAAGAGACCACATCGGGAAACTTGCGCATGTCGACATCAAAGTGTCGCAGGTCGTTCTTCAAGGCCTTGGACCACAAGATTTGGCAACGCTCCCGCACAGCGCTTAAGCTGCGAAGATACCCGGCAGGGTCGAGCTGGGGGTCTGGTGGTCTCGGCATGTCGACTTTGGGAAGTGTGGGATTCATGCCTGTTGGGGAAAAAGGGGTCAAAGGGGTTCCTGGGCCGGCGGTGCTCGTCGTTCCAGCTGATGTGCGGTTGATGATGCGGGAGCTGGTGTTGATCGGGGTGACAATGCTCGAGGAAGCCGAGGTGAGGGAGGTTTTAGACTGGGAGCTGGCCAGCGCTGGCTGATCGTCGGCGGCCGCCTTCGGCGCCTTGTCTCTTCTTGAAAACAGGCCCATCTCTTTTGTTGTTTACGTAGCCGTCCTCTAAGTGGTCGGTCGGGTCGCGCAATCGGCCAGTGACGGGGCGGTCTGCTGAACGACCTGATTCGCGATTCGATGGAGGGGCTCGGGGAAGCTGTGTGCTGTGCTCGTGACGCAGTGGGGCAGAGACACGCAGCAACCTACTGACAGCTGTTGGTGGTTGTGATTGGGTCGGAGGGCCGTAATCGTCAGCAGTGCAGAATCTCTTCAGGTCGATGACTATCGGTGAGAGAGACAGCAACTGGGTTCTGAAGAAGCAGGAGTCGGGGAGGGGCGTTGTTTTGTTGTTCGCCGGGGGGGACACAGATTGCGGACCTCAATAGCCTTCTGCAGCTAGGGTCAGTAAATTCTAGGCACTTTCATGGCATTGCGGCCAGGACCCTTCCCATCCCAGAGCTGCCCCCCAACATGTGATGGATGGCCGTTGCTCAGAGCCTGCGAGGGGACTGGGAGACCGCCGTCTGTAGCGCCAGAGCCCGTGCGGTGGGCTCCGTGTGAGACCCGTCCCGCCATGCTGCAGCCATTTTGTGGGGTTGCCGATAGCGAGTGAGGGGTTTGCATCCATCAAAAAACCATCAACTGCGCGGGAAATTGGAGGGGGAATCTTCAAAACCAACAACGGAGGAAAGGGAAAATCACCCGTACCGAACCCGCCCAGAGTGTGATTCTGAACTTTTATTCCTCTTGGTCCTGGCTTCCGGGTATTGCTGCACCCGATACCTCAGCCGACAATTGCTGGCTCCAAAGATGTGGATTTCGCTGCAAATAATCCCAGCCAAAAGAAGGTGCCTATGCTGCAGAAGAACTTTTCATCAATCGAACGAGCGATGAGCTGATCGAAAAAAACAGCTGCCGGGACGTGCAATTGACGAGACAAGGGTGCCGAGTCAGGGGAGCTTGGGACAAGTCGACCCTTTTTTTTTTTTTCTTTTTTTTTTTTTTTTACCAGCGAAAAACAGCAATACCAGAGCGTTCTGCTCGCCCCAAGGGGACGGGTCTTTAAAGGCACATTCTGCAGCAAGTGACAGCAGCATCATGTCTCTCAACAAGCCTCATGCTGTTCCTGCAGGTTGTCACCTCGTCCGAGCCCTCCATCACTACCACCACCAGCAGCCATCTCGCCATGGCTACCCGACCCGTGCTGCCGCTAGCTTTCGTTAGCTGGCGATTAGCGACGGCGCGAATGATTTCACCGTGTTCGAGACCAGCTTGTGCCCCCACCGCCGCATCCACGGCGCTGGTCAATTTGGCGATCCCCCTGTCCCACCCACTCACCATCCCCGGGACGTCTTCCTGTTGGGCTCTCCGAAAAATGGCGCTGCCACCTGCGGGGCCCTGGAAGATCAGACCCCCTGCTGCCAATGCAAGGTACCGGCGACGAGGGTCTCCCGGACGAGCACAGCGTCAACCCGCCGACAAATGTCACCATGTCAACGGTCAGCTTCCCGCTTTGGCTGCATCTCCCAACGGATTGCCTGCAAGATAACAAGAACTGGCAGAGAGGCACAGGTTCCAATTCCTGAAACGGGACAATATTGACAATATTGAGCCACATCTCATTTGGCCAGTTCGGACGTGACGGAGAGAAATCCCGTCAAGCATGTCTTGGTTCTTTTCGTGGATCGAGATAGCTCTCAATTGTACTTGATGGACGAAACCTATGCATGCACATCACTTCTAACCCCGGCTTAGACTCCTGCTGGTTTCACTGCTTCATGAAAGTCGCATGAGCTGCAGCTTCGCAGCTCTCGAGCTGGACCAGAAGCAGATCCCCCACCCTCACCCTCACCCTCCAGTCAACTGGCAGCTCCATCAACATACATATACCGTCCGCAGCCAACCACCGTACGAGATAACTAATAAGCAATACCAAGTCCGGGGCGACTCAATACAAAGCATCCGCTGGCGCCGTCTATCACCTAGTTCTGTCATAACTCCAAAATCACAACCAAGCGGGCGAACGAAGAGAACAATAGAACAGACCCATCAGTCTGGTTGCTCCTTGTCGTTGGCCCTGGGCCTTTTAGCTTAGACGCACAAGAACCACTGAAGAACAATCAAGGAAGACTTCGTTGACCAGCCAAGAGGGGCCAAAGAAATTGGAATGGGCCATTCTTGTTCCTCGGTTGTCAAGAAAAGCGTACAGTCACGAGCAGACTGCCGAGGGTCTCACAGGACCCGATTACTATTACCAACCTCAACTGCCACTGCTACTGATGGCCAGTTACTTCCTTGGAACCAGTGTCTCAGTCTCATCGATATACACAAATTGTGTCTCTCACCCTCAACCGTCCTCTAGATTTCGACAGATCGATATCATGTCAACTGCCCAACTCAGACGCTCTCGTGGTCTCATCACACCAGCGGCCTCGGCTAGGATAACTCCTTGCCAATCTCCTCTCGATGGAACGGACACATCGTCCACCTCATCACCGTCACAGTCACAATCCTCCCCTCCACTTCTTCTCAAGGACCAGCTACCAAAAATTCTTTAGACCACTCAGATTTTCCATTACAGGCCTCTCGCCAAGCCAGCCCAGTGTTTGTCGGGTCCTCGCTAACACACTGTCGGGCCTCCAAGATCCCCGCCAATGCCACGAGGTGCAAAATATCGCTCGAGGCTCCCGGCGTTGGCGCGTGCCTGGTGCGGAGATTGGGTTCCACATCGAAGATGTGCAAAGCCTCGTGGCTCTCGGCATCTCCCACACGTGGTTCCGACCCACGCCGTCGCCGGGGCCCCGGCACCGTTCCGGCAGGCTGTGAGGAATCATTAGACAGTGGATGTCGTGGTGGATGCCTCCCCTTCCTTTGACGGTCCTCTTTTTATGAAATCCCGAACGACGATGTCCTTTCTAATCGGTCCGCGAACAAATGGGCTTTTTCTAGCGCCGTATGTCAACACTGGTGTCCTTGATAGGGCATCTTTGCTTGCCCGTTTTTGCCCAAAAAAAGGAAGGTTCAAACAAGTGTTTGTGTTCAAATGGCTTCACTGCCCCCTGAAACCTCTTTTTTCCCTTGTCGGCACTTGACGAGGCACCACGTTTTTATCTCACCCCGGTACCCAATGGCATCATTGTTATTAGTTTGATGACGCAGGGCTCAGCTGCTCCACCTAGATTATCAGTTTGGGTTTTCGCTCTCGCTTCCCTGTTGGGCATCCATAGCCTCCATAGCCTCCGGTCTGAGGGTAGAGCTCGATTGGTTGATGAGAGGTTCACGGACTTCGTTGATTGTCTCAATCCCTACGCCGATTTGTTGGAACAGAAGAAGGCATCAAGTCTCTCCGACGATATCGCCCTTGACAAGATTCTTCAGGCTTACCTTCATGAGGAGTAGTTCCCCACATTTCTAGATGCTCATTTCCTTTCATCGAGATCACACAAAATAAGGACAACATCAACCTTTCTTTTTTTCTCCCTTTTTCAATAGTCAGCGGGCCAGAAGCAGGAAGGTCGGCATCCCTTATCAAGATCCAGCAGATCTGAGATGATGGACAATCGTACTGCTTCTTTACCCGGGCTTTGTGATCATCACAATCCAGAAGGCTGTAGTTGCCTTTTCACTGCCTGTCAGTGTTGCTTATGCTGTGACATACGGAGGCTCAGTGGATGTACCACTTCCACGTTGAGCTAGAGAGTTGAGCTAAAAGAAATGCTTGCAGCTCTTTCCTATTGTGAAGTCAAAAGGCAAGGACTTGTTGATGTCCCCAAAATGTATTTTCAAATCCGCGTTGAGCTCAGTATTGTTGAATGAACTCATGCGTGCTGCAGCACCCCATAGCATGCCTCTGACAGGAACCATCCAACTCACATAAAGTTGTGGGATGTGTAGAGAACAACAAAACATACAACACCAGGGATTCCCCAGTGGTCACCCACCTGAGTACTAGTCTGGCAGTCAGTAGCTTATCTAGGGGAGAGCGGACGGGATCCCGAGTTTTCTACTGCTTATGGTTGTATGTGCTTTTATCAACAAGATTTGGGATCTTTCTAGGGATTGAGAAGTAGAAAGACAGTGTTGTTGTCTCTTTCATGAAGCCATGGGTTCGGTGTGGCTTGAAGGTGCCGATACGAAATGCCTTTCCTGCACTACTTTGCCTTTTGGGCATCTATAGCCTCCGGTATGAGAGGATAGTTCGATTGATGGAGAGCTTCAGGGGCTTCGTTGGTGGGAAGACATCGATCTTGTCCCACGATACCAACCTTGACAACTTGCTCTCCACATTTTCCCACATGTCATCGCCAATAATGTTATCAAGACCTGGTTGTCAAAGCACTCAAAATGACCTCAGATGAAGAGTTCGATTGTATCACAGATATACTGAAATCCGATTCACCTCGGGCCACAGACGTCCGGTCTGGCCTGATGCCTTCTGAGGATAGGATTCTGTCCTTGTAAACATAAATGTGAGATCTGGTTGTTTCCTCATCATTGGACGCAGCGCTCGACGTCCAAGTAAGCTCCGTAGCCCTCTCGGAACTTATCTTCTCGCACTCCCTCCACGCCCGCAGCTTTATGATGCGAGCCTCACTCTTTAGCTCTCAAACTTGCTCATACTTGCTTTTGTGCGACTACATCTTTTCTATACCTGCTTTTTGTGTAACTGTAGTTTTCTATGCTCAATCTGATACACGCTCATCATCATCATGACGATTTACAAAGATAAATACTCCAGGAAATTCCGTGCAAGATATTCTGGAAGATCATGTCTCCAGCATCCAACCAAGACACTTTCTTCCCCAACTCAATCGAAAAGTCCACACCTGAAAACACCCATCACGATGCACATCCAGAATCTCATCTCCTCCTCCTTTCTTCTGCTCCTTTCCTTCCCTATCTCCACGACCGCAACAACACCACGCCCCCCCTATCCCAACCGCACCCTAGCCGGCATAACCATGATCGACACCCCCATCGTCCGCGACGCCCAAGCCTACGCCCGACGCTACTGCTCCGACTCAACCTACAACCACATCATGCGCTCCTGGCTCCTCGGTCTCCTCCACCTCTCCCACGACCCCGCCCTCGCCTCCAAAATCGACCTCGAAGTCCACGCCCTCGGCCTGATCCTCCACGACCTGGCAACCAACCACTCCCTCTCCGCCCCCTTCGTCACCCCCAACCGGCGCTTCGAAGTTGATTCTGCCATTGCAGCAGCAGATTTCATCCGTTCACACCCCGACGGGAAAAAATGGCCGGGGTGGCGGGTTCAGAGGGTGTGGGATGGGATTGCGTTGCATGCCGAGCCCGGGTTGGCGTTGTATAAAGAGGCGGATGTTTTTGCGATATATTGGGGTAATGAACTGGAATTCTCGTGGGAGAGGCCCGGGGGAGAGAGGAAGGGGGTGACGGCTGAGGAGAGGGAGAGGGTGTTGCAGGAGTTTCCCAGGCCGACGTTGGAGGAGGGCGGGAGGGGGAATGTGTTTGCTTTTGTGGCTTGGTATTGTAAATACAAGCCGGAGAGCACTTATAGTGAGTTTGCCTTCCCTTCTTGTTGTTTTTCGGTAAGTGGGTGGGACAACGTGCTAACTTCTATGGCGGTAGATACTTGGATGCAGCCGTTTGGGGAGCTGCTGGTGCCGGGTTATTCGGCGGTGGGACATCGGGTTATTGATGGGAGTTTGGCTGCTGTTGGGTTGAATATGAGTGGGATTCTCAAGTGATGTGTGACAACGAACGGACACAGTGGTGGCTAGTTGGTGATTATTGTTGTTGATATTATCTTGACTCTTCTTATTGCTCTCGTTTGGTCGTTTCATAGCACAGGTAGTCAACTAAAATTCATGACCTCGACCAGTTTTGCTTGGTTCTTCTCGTTGAGGGAGGAGAGGGAGCGAGGCGGAGGGAGCGAGACCGATGCAAAGGAGGAGGGGGTCTGCTCTCACACCTGGATCAACCGCATTGAAGCCGCCTCATCAACGTCACATTCCAGCGAGGGCTTCCGGAGTTGAACAGTAAAGTTCTCTGCCACGGTCTCGTAGGACCAACTCGAGTATTCGTCAGCTCTGAAGAACTCATCCTGCTCTCGCGCGCTGATTGCACCGCTTGACACCGAGTCCCGGTAGCCTCCCCCGTTCCTACCGCCTTGAACAGAAGAATGATGGTAATCTTGAGCGTATCTGTCATATAGAAACAAAAGCGGCAGTAGGTCCTCTCGCCAAGTCGGCAGTTGTAGACGCTTCGTCCGTATGACCGCCACAACCCACGCCACAAAGCCAAGGGTCCAGACTGCGGCAGGGAGAGCAATCCAATACCATCGGACTCTAACAAAAGTAGCGACGGTACTTGCTTGGCCCTTGACCAAAAAGGCTTCTCCAATTTCTGTGCCGTTGGCAACAACACCCGAGTTGCGTATGGTTTTCGTCATGGCAGCGGCAATCCCGTCCATAACGCAGGAAAAGGTATCGGCGTTGACGCTGCCGCATTCGTTGGCGGTATAATTCGCGTTGAATATATAATTCATCATCTTGGACTGCTTACAGGAGCCGTTCGCGAATCCAGAACAGAATTCAATGGCTGTGTGGCCGTCGCTGGTTGCAGCAGAGCCGGGAACGACGTCGGTCACCAGAAACTGGGGATCAGGCCATGCCCAGTCTCGCTGTAAGGACTCACTCAAGCCGAAAGATAGGTTAGCAGCGGGATCAATGCCGCGCTCGAGACCCCATGGCGGCCGCAGCTGGTGGGCTAACCAGTCTGTGCCATTGGGGGGTGGCTCCGTGAATGTGTCTAGCAAGGTCTCCTTATAGACACCGTTTTGGACAGACGTCTCGAAGCTCAACACACACTGTTGCAGCGAGCACTCGGTGGCACTGAAGTTCGAGAAGTCGAGAGAAGGCCTGTAGGCACTGCTGAGGACGTATGGAGGGAGTAATCGGATAGCATGGTACCTCAGCCCATCTTTGCCGCCAACGAAGGTGATGTTCATAAAGTCTTCGAAGGTCGTGAGGTTGCCAACTTGACGTAGAGTGGCTGAGCCATCAAATAACTTGGCGCTACAGTATACCCCCTTCGGGATGCCTTGTCCTCCACCGGCGTCTTTGCACGTCAGATTGATCTTCGACGTGATATCGGTACACCGTGAACAGAAGCCCAGCGTAGCTGTCGGGGGCCAAGTGCAATTGCCTGTGCTGCAAAGGAATTGAGGCGAGTTTGTGTCTTGGGTCAGACCTGAGGTCAGCGCCAGCATGATGTTAAGTTCCAGAGCTGGGTCGGGGTAGTTTGCTGAAAATGTTGTCTCTGGTATTAGCACCGTATCTTTTGCTTGTACCCACGATGTGCCTCCGGCGAGAACTTACTTGAATAGTCGCGGCGCAGGCCGTGGGCGTCATAGACGATGCTACGACTGAGCAGGGCGACCGCGCCGTCCGCCGCGATATCGCCCGCCTCATACCGAACGAGATTCTGTGTGAAAGGACCCCAGAACATTCCGAACAAGAGAGCTAGCGACGCAGTGATAACGACGAATCTTTTCCGCTGATATCAGCATCTGGGTATCAGTGGCAGGGTGTTGAGCTTGTTCTCATCAAAGGGGTAACCTACTCAGCGCCCGCAGTCCAGAGAAGTTGGGCAACCCCTATCACACCTCCTCTCGCCTTCTGGAAACCGACGAGATCTGCCAAAGGCCGCGGTCGCTTCGCAAACCATATCCACTTGAGCTGTGCAATGGTCGCCTGGACGCCGAAGATGGTTCCAGCAAAACCCACATTTCCGAGGAGGGATAGCACGAAGTTGAGCGTGACCGGCCAGTCGGGCGCCAGCTGGTTATCGTACCAACGTAGAAGGGTGGCAGTGGCCCCTATACATAAGAGAGAGGCCAGGAACCCGAGGAACTCGAAGATCCACGTCTGAGAGAGCTTTGCCCATATCGATTTCTTGATGCTGTGGTGGTGGTACATGTCGTGGCGATTGCGGCGACTTTCTGGGTTTGTCTCCTCAATCGTGTGCAAAGGGCCGTATTTCCGCGGATCCATTTGGGTCTTCTTTTTGTTTCTGTGCTCTTGGTTCCAGCTAGTGAATGAAGTAGGCTGTACAAAAGTCTGAGTTTTTTGGGGGTTTGGGGCGTTGATGGACTTTACTTATTACAGTTTTTTTTGCACGGGAGAAAGGGGGGGGATACGAGGCTCTGTAGGCGCCCCCCAGCTTGTCTCACAGGCTGGTGGCTGGTGGCAAAGCATAATGCACGAGAATTATCTGCCAATTGTATTAGCAATTTATTCCGACGTACAGGCCGTATCTGGAAACCTACGTTGGGTTTGGGGGCCCAAAGGAGGCTCTGCGAAGGTGTCGAGTTTAATATCTACTGGTTTGTTGAACATGGCCCATCTCCCAGGGGTGACCAATCAAGTCGACCAGGAAAACACGGAAACCACTGCAATCGCAACAGCAACATGAATTAAAGATCCCATTACCCATCGCCCCATCATCTATGTATACCACATCGCCCGCATCCCAACAACTCCCCTTACCACTACCATAGCTAAAGCCCAGATCTAGCTCCCTCCATACGTATAAGCCACCCACCTTTTCCCACTCCAGGGTAGTCATGTAATGTTGTACAAGTACATATGTACATAAAAATCAACCGCAAAAGCAAAATAGGCTTGCTCCAAGCCGAGCAGAACAAGTCGAAAGCAAGATAAAAGCCGATGGGAACAATGTAAAAAGGACAAGACAAGATATAATAATACTACCACCACCAACGCCACCATTTGAGTCCGCTCCGCTAAGGTCACCAACGCACCGCCCAAAAAGTAAACTCCTACAGCCTTTTTGGTGTGTACATGATTCTCCGCTGGCCAAAGAAAGCAGGAAAATAGAAGCAAGACGAATCTCGTCACCGAACTAGGTGATCACTACTGCCCCAGTTCTATGAGTGAAGCAGCCTCGCCTCCATGGTCGTCCTCCATGTGAATATCCGCATCATGGTGGGCATGATCGACGGCGGCTTTCTTATCCTCGTCGTCATCCTCATTGACCAGATCAACAAACATGCTGTCGTCTCCATCGCCGTCTCCTCCCATGCCGATGCCAAGGGGATCGTTATCCCGAGGACCTGACGAGCCAGCGTTGGCAGCAGCCGTAGGATCCCAGATTTTGGGACCAAACAGGTCCTTGGCACGTTGCTTGCCGGTCTCTGTCCGAGACAAGATCTCCATAATCCTCGTTCTCCCCTCATCGGTGGAGAGATGCTCGTTCAGTTCCCGGTCATCGACCTTGCCCTCGATCAGACGCTGCTCAAAGTGCTGCGTGGAGCTGTCACTCAACAGGAGGTGGGGCCCTGTTGGGAGAAAGTAGGAAGAGTGATTCGGGTGAGAGGACGAGTCCAGGCCGGCGCTGTGGGATGATGAAGGATGGTGGTTGGGCGGCATCGAGAGACCAGGGGTTGACGGTTGAGCGGACGAGTTGCGAGAATAGAATGGGTGGCCAGGCGCTCTGTGACTGGGACTTGCGGCCAAAGCACCTCCGCCGGCGGCAGCAGCCGCAGCAGCTTCGGCATTCTGGGCCTTGCGCTTGAGGCTGTTGGCCTTGCCTTTCACGCTCTCGGGTAAATCGTCTGCATCATCCACTCCGTATTGAAGGAGAAGCTTCATCAGTTTGGTTGGCCTGGGCTTGCGTGTGCTCTTAGAAGACTCAAGTACCGGGGGAGGCTCTGGGGCAACAGGGCACCACTTGTGAAGTTCTTGTCGGAAGAAGTTGGTCTCGTACGCCAGGAGGATCTCGGCACCCTCAATCTTGCGTAGGTAAAAGCGCTGTGTCTCTGCCTCGGACGCTGTCGAGACCACGGGGCTGCAAAAGCCAGCGATGTGGTTGCGGAAGTTCTGGGCGTTGTCGATGATCTTCTTCAAGACCTCTTCCTCATCTGGCCGGAATGGGAGGCTAATAATCTCCTCATACCACTGAACCAAATCTTCAAGTTTGGGACGAGCGGCATCGCGTGGAATCTTGACACGCCAGTCGCAAATTGGACAAGTGTACTTGTCATCTTCCTTGACCTTGCCACGCGCGATCTTGAGACACTTGCCGTGATACCATTCATGGCAGAGCTCGCATTCAATCATCATGCCAGCCTCGGTACGGCGGCAGATGCAAAAGACCTCCCGGAATTTGGGATCGTCCCACCGATTTGTCTTCTCCCTTTCTGACGGACTTGGCTCTCTCGATTGGGGCTCAGCGGGGACACGGGGCTTGTCGTGAACAAAGTCGAAACAGTCCACGTTACGGTCAAGAACGTACTCCATGTGCGACTTGAGAATGTGCAAAGGAGCGTTAGTCTTCCCAAACAGCTTCTTGCCTTTTCTCATCCAGTCCTCGTGCCGCTTCTGTTCCTTCTCGAGCTCATGGATGCCAGATGGCTTGGCTTGAAGTTCCTCTATCTTCTTCATCACGTCAGCCATCTCGCCATACTTTGGCCGTTGTCGATAGTCGGAGCTGTTGAGGCGCCTGTTCAGATCCTCTATCTGTCTTGCAGCCTCGCGCTGCTTGTGAAGCTTCTGTTCCACGGCAGCCAGGGTCTCCGGTGTGACGGGCAAGGCGTTTTCACGGACTTGATCCGCAAGGGCTTGCAGTTGGGGATAGTGAACCACCTCGGCGTTGATGAGGTCCTGTGCCGTCTTCTCCCACAGGTGACCGGCGGCAAGCTTCTCCGAAAAGTGGTTCAGTTGGTCGTTATATGGCGGGATTTCAAGGCGTTGACCTTCCTCAAGAAGAAGACGAACATCGTTCAGTGTCATGCTGGTTCCAATGCTATCCCGGGCTCTGGCATTCCATTGCTCTCGCTCCAAAAGACGCGACAGCTTCTCCACCTCGGGAATGTCCACGTTGAAGCTCTGCCCCTCTTCAAGAAGTTTCTCGACCCGCTCAATATCATGGTCCGTGGTAAACTCGAGGAGACGGACCGCGTCATGCTGGAAAGTCTTGATCGCATCAGCGCGTTCTTGCAATTGGAGTATCTCCGGACAGTCGAAGCCAATCCTTTCAGCTTCGTCTAGGAGACGGTAGATGTTGGCGACATTGCGCATCTCTCGCTCTTTCGAGTCCTGGTAAGAACTGCCGATTGACTTCCTTGTCCCGATTTGCCAGGCCTTCTCATTCTTGCGCCGGTTCTGTTGCTTCCGAACTGTGTAGTTGGTTGCCTCCTCAACCCAAGTATTGCACCGCTCAACAAAGGCTCGGAGGGTTGGGAGTGAAGGCAGTTCGTATGGGATCTTCTCACCTTCGCTGAGCACAGCCCGCAGAGACTTCAAAGAAGGTTTGGCTTCCTCGTCCAGGAGTTTCTCGTACTTCTCCTCCCATGCCTCTGGGACATTGGCGCGGTCGGCCACCTTCTTGTACGTCGCGGCCATGAGTTCGTCCGTCTTGCGGTAGTACAAGACGTGGTCCTTGCCGAGGTAGCGCTCGGAGTCGCTGTAATCGCAACATGGGTGGCTGCCAGCATGCAGGAGACACAAAACCTTGCCGGTTTTCTGGCAAACAAATCTCGACAAGTACGTGAAAGCCTTGCAATAAAAGCACGAGGACTCTTCCTCGGGAACATCAACGTCCTCGATCTTGAAGACTAGCGGGCATTCAGGGTCGTTCTCTCCGTTGAAGACACAGCGATGATGCTCAACCGGGTGCTTTGATTCGAGCCGTTTGGCGATGAACTCGTGCTTGCCTGTGAATACCTGTCTTTGGTCGAGTTCCCGTTCGTGTATTCTAGCCAACGCAGGAGCCAGCCACTTGGCGGTCTGGATCGTCAGTCCCCCGTTGGTGATACCTTCCGCCGCGGTCCACAGGAGCTCATCATGCGAGAAACACGGTTGCCGACGGAAGGCCTGCAACCTTTCGACACCTGCTAGCCCATAGGGCTCCCAGTCGCTGGGAGCAAAGTTCACGGCCTCATTGAAGTTGAACCCATGGTTGAAGCCGGCGTGGTAGGCTTGCGGGAAGGTGATGACGAGCTGTCCTGCGCGTTGATCAAGCGCATAGACTCGAACACCGGCCTTCTTCAGCTGATCCGGGGTCAAAAGAGTAACAAGCTGGAACAGAAGGTCTGGCTGCGTCTCGAAAAGCTCCGGGACGGCCTCCCTCATTGCATTCTCAAACTTCTCGGCATCATCTCCGGGGATCCCGTACCAAGTCTTGGTGGCTCCGAAGTGCTGATAGTTGGCCGAATACGCGTAATGGTCTTCGTTATGCCAACAGAAAGTGGAGAAAATCATGCCGACGTAAACCCACGGAACTGTCATGCCGGAGATGTCAGACTTGATATGGCGGAAGAGACTTTCTGGATGCAGGGGTAAAAGGTTCAGGTTCCAGGGATCGGTTGAATAGGGGTCGGTGGGGTTCTTCTCGATGGTCGGAAATCCAGAGCCGTGGGTTGTGCAATGGATATCAGCACCATATTCGACTTCCACCGTCTCCTCCAAGTCGGCAACTAGGCGCCAGAACTCCTGTTCGACGTCGTCTTCGGTAACTGGTCGATGGCAGTTGAGGACAGGGTCAAAGGGCATCTTCTTCTCGAAGTAACCTTGCTTAAAGTTGGCCGCCTTCTCTTGGAACTGTTTTAGCGAGTACAGTCCACCTTCCTCGAAGCCAAACTGGCCGTCGCCAACAAGACAGCGGGGGCAGTTCCATTCTGTCTCCGGCTTGACTTTAACTGGCGGGTCAAGGCAAGCGCCATGGTAAGCATGCTCGCAGGACTCGCAAACGAGCAGGAAGCCGTCAGTCTCGTGACCTTTGCCGCAGGTCTCGCATCGCTAAGAGGGAGTCAGTGCCTTGTGTCGACATCGAAACAAGGGGGTACGCGGTGCTTGACATACCTCACCCGAGCCCAGAGCCTCATCTCGGGGTATCCTAGGAGCCGATGGACGAAAGAGTGACATGTGCGAACCCGCTACAGTGGGAACATTACCTGCGAGTCATTCGAGGTTAGCACGGACCAGTCACCGCGAACAGCTTCCGAGTGGGGCGGCGAGAAAAGAACGGAGCGAATGAGGTACGATGGCGGACGACTGCAGGTGGGCTGGGTAACCCCTCGACTGCCTTCAAGCGACCATGTCTGGCGAGCGGCCAGCGTCAAAGTTGTCGGGGTTGTTCAAAAGCAAAAGGGTGAGGCTGAATATCAAAGATGACTTACCCTTCTTCAGCCGTTTGCTGCTTCTTCGGCTGCCATCAACATCGTCCTTGTCACAGGGCGAGTCCTTCTCCACATCGTCGCAACTAAGTTGTCGCTTGAGTCCGGCAGGGCCAAGGGATGAAGGTCGGTATTCTGGTGTGTTTTTTGAGGACGCGAGCGGCGTGCTGTACTGTTTTGGTGTGGAGAGACTCTTGTTCTCCGAAGCCACGTTTTGGGGTCGGTTGATACTCGTAAAGCCGGAATTGATGGCAGTGAAGCCTCCCGAGTTGGTCGCCGTGAAGCCTGATGAGACCTGTGGTGTGCTAGCTGCGGGCGTGTCGGACATTTGGACGTCTTGGTCAGTCTCCTTGTGGCCGTTCATGGTCGCCTGTAGCGCGTCTGTCGCATGTCTGGCCGGCGACTCGGCACGGAGACTTAAGGGCGTGTTGACATTTGACCGCTTCATCGGGCTCTGGGCTGGGCTGGGAGTTAGAGGGCCGCCATACTCCAGCTCTAGCTGCTGGTAGACGCCAGGTTTGGCGGTCCGTAAGTATTCCTCATAGGGGCAGAGCCACTTCTGATACGAGTTCTTGAGTGAGGTGGACAGAGACGACATTATTTTGCCACTGTACCCCAGGTCACGACCAATCTCTGCCCACTTCTTCAGCTTGCACACCTTCTCGAACCCACCGCGGGCCTCGACGGCTTTTTTGAGCCGGTACAGGTCCAGTGGTTTCTTGTCGACGTACGGCCATCTCGTCAAGTTCGTGTTACCTTGTTGTTTGTGGAATTTCTGGAGCGCGTCCAGGTAGGTGAGATTCGCACGGGTGCCTGACGAGTCACCCTCAGTATGACGCTCCAATGAAGAAGGGGGATTTAGCTTGAGATGGGGAGCCTTACTGCCTTCAACAGAATTGAGCTCCTGTTTCCGCGTTCGAAAATGAAATTTCTGAGTGAGGCAGTCGTGTTAGCGGGTTTACAGAGGAAAAGCTATCTGGCGAAGTTGTGGCAGGCAGGATCTAAAACTGGGACGAACCAGCAAAAAATCGCGATACCGCTTCACAAGGTCACCCACCTCTGTATTGATGGCGAATTCGGGGTTCCAAGAGTCTGGTGGAATGATTTTGCAGAGACCGTATTCTCTCGCCTCTTTTGAGATTTTCCTGATGTACTCGAAAGGTTCTTTCCATTCCTCCTCCGTTGGCTGGTACGTCGGCGCTTCCTGCAGCCCGTGTGGCCTGTTCTTCTTCTTGAGGGGCTCCTTGCACATGGTAGGTTGCCCGCGGCGCTCAACTGACGACAGGTCGAGAGGCGCGCTCTTCATGGAGCTCAGCGGCACTTGAGGTTTTGGCGGGTGATAGCCATTCCCGTTGACCTGCGCCGCTTTTGACTTGGCCCCGTTTGCGATGGAAGCTGAAGGCGTGGTCATGGCGGGAGAATCTTTGGCATGTGCATTGGTGCTGATCGTGGTGATGGATCCGTTCGACACGCTGGCGGAGGGGACCGATACCATGCTCGCTGTGGGTTGCTTCGATATTCGCCGTCGTGGAGCGTGTAAATGCCAACGAGGCCGGAGGGCTGTATCGAGCGAAAGGATGTGAAAGTATATTTAATCGTGGTGGGATTGTGTATTAGAACTGGTGAGTCAAACAGAGTGGTAGCTTCGACGCATCGTATGGCGTGGATCTGGAGAGTTGCGACGAAAGGTTAAACTATCACGCGCCGACTTGCAAGGCAAGAGAGGATGGCTTGAGCAGGGAAGGCCCGAAGCTTTTGAAGGCCAGCTTGATTATATAAACTTTCTCTCACGTACCATGGGGCGCCGGAAGTGAAGTTATGGTAAGAACTACACGCGCTGTTGCTCTGTTTTGTCGGTTCAAAATTGCGTGCAACAGCTGCAATCATGCCAGCGACTCTCGCCCAGCAGTGGAGGCTATGATCTGTTTCAAGGTATTTCGCAACAGGTGCTGGGAGCTTGAGCAGCGTGCGCCGGGAAGAAAGGAGAGGTCGTGTGAAAATCGGAGAGTTTCCAGGTTGTGGTGAGGAATTGGGGCCGACACGCGGAGGCGGCAACGAGGTGAAGGGATATTGAAGATAGCCGGCTGTGATGTGAGGAAGGAAAGAGCTGGCGGAGACGGGGGACAAGCGGGTGGTGGAGGGAACATGGGGCATGGATGGGGACGACGGCGGACGGGAGACGTTCCAAAAAGGCGAGGTAGGGCGGCAGCTGTCGGGACGATTTTGGCTGGGGAGGCGCCCAGGCGCAAACCTTCAAGTGGGTCCCTTCCCACAACTGGTCATCCTGGGCCTCACTTCGACTCCATGCATAACTATCTACGGAATACGTGCCTCGAGAAAAGAATCTGCATATGGCACGCTCTTCTAGAATCATCACCCTGCGCAATTCTCATGCCGTACAGCCAGTGCACCCAGGTGAGGTTGAGGCTGAGGCATCGAAATCTCAAAATGATCTCAGGTCTCCTCTTGCAGCTCCACCAAAAAACGGGAGGATCAAACATCCCACCAAGCTGCATGTCCCACTTTGACAAGCCACAATTTGAATGACCTGCAAAAATTGAATCGCATCTCTTCGTACAAGAAGTAAGAGATCAGCTGTCATATTTCCAAGCTTGATATGCTTTACAAATCCCAATCCGGGGTCCTAAACTGCAGTGATAGGCGCGGCACGCACAAAGAAAAGCTGGCACAGTGTGGCTGCGATGCATGCGGGCACAATCTGGTAGGGTCAGGTAAGGTCGTACAGACCAGTCTCCAACATGGGATAAAACCACACCAGGAAGGCGGCAACTCCTGAAATATCGGTCTGAGCGGGCACAGAGAAATAAATAGCGATATCCGAGCTCTCTCCAGCATCCAACCCACAGTTTGTGTGCCACCACGGTACTGACAGTCATGATCGCATGTGGTAGGTAGGTGGTCAGCATTTCAATGGCTGAAGTGGGCACATGAATCATACATTATGCCCCCCAATATTTGGCAGTCAAAAACAGTTAGCTGGAGGGGCTAGTAACCGCTGATAAAAACGAGCAAAACGCTGCAGAATCACAAAAGCAGTGCAGGTACACTAGACTCGGAAGGGTCGCGAGCCCTGATGAAGAGGGCGGGGTATGCAAGTCGACATGCTGTTGGAAGCAGTCCCGTACTCGGCAATGCGACGGTCTTATGAAGATGGACAGAAACAAGAAGAGGTGGGCAGAGATCTGATATCGCGCCGGATCCAAAGCAATCCTATCCTATGGCTGGCCAATAAACGAAGGCTTGACGTTCGAGCAAGAGGTGCCAAGACATCTGGGGGTGGCACACGCTTGGGAGACGGGGGCCGTCAGGTGCCACTGGATTTATGTAATCGTCCGCTCTGTGTGAACTCAAGTGCATGAACCTCTTATTAAAACATCCCGTGTTCAAACCCATTGCTATCCGACGCCAAACTGTTAATTCCTACTGAAGAATTCATCCGTGTAAATCCAAGCCATATATACAAGATCCGGGTATCATTTCATTGCCAGGTGCTGCCTTGCCTTCATCCAAACGCCATCCCCATGTCCAACAGCCATGTAAATAGTTGTATGCTCCAACCTCTTCAACCATCCTCTTCACGAGTTTCCTTCGTCTTCGCCGTCTTTTTCCTTGGTGCCCTTTTTCTCTTCACCTTCAGCAAATTTTCCACCTCCTTCTGCCCCCTAACCCTCAACGTCAACTCCTTCATCATCGTCCCCCAATGTACCTCACCCTTACACCTCGGACACCTCCCTCCCACCGGCAATATTGCCCCCTCTCCACCTCCCTCCTCGCTTTTGAGCAAATACCTCCCCCAACACCTCAAATGTCCCACCCCTTCACACCCCTCATTCGAGCAAACAGCATGTAGTCCCCCCTCCTCAGGGTCAATCTCCTCCTTGCACACCACGCAACTCCCCTGCCTCTCAAACTCAAAGATATCCTGCCCCTTCGCCACATACTCCTTAAGCGGCGCATAATCCAACGGCAAGCCATATATCCCCCAAGTCGGCACCTCCTCCCCTCCCCCATCCCCATCCAACCCCTCCCCTACCACACCCAACGGTTCCGAAGCCGACGCCCTCGCCACCACAGCCCCCTCATCCTCCCCAAAATCCGTCACAACCGGTAAACTCCCCCTCAACTCCCTCTCCACCTTCCCACACCACCTCCCCCACGCAGCATGCACATCCCTCTTAAAAAAATGCACCCTCAACGGCCACCTCGCAAAACTCGGCACCGACAACAACAAGTGCAAGTTTGACAGAATCGAACTCAAACTCTTCGGCGGTCTCTTCGGCTGCCCATTCCTCTTCCGCTGGGTAGAAAACGCAAGGCGAGATTCAGAGGGTATGTGCAATGATGTGTGTGGGTTTGTTAGAGCCCATCTACAATACCAAAAAAAATCAGTATCTTTACCCAAGGGATTACGTGGGGAAAGCTTACTCAAACTTCAAAGCGGCAGTTGAGCTGGCAAAACCAGAGACCAAAGCGACCATCTCCCACGGCCGGAGGGAGTTTCGTGATGTGCGCACTGCTCCGCCTTTGACGACCCCGTTGTGCTGGCTCAGGCGGCGGGGTGGGTTGGGTGTTGAGCCGATGTAGAGGGAGGAGTGGCGGACGGTGGAGCGGAGGATGTAGACGCAATAGAGGGCGGGGATCGGTCTGGGTTGGGGGGTCATTTTTGATGGTTTGATGATGCCGCGCGGTATCAGTGCATTCTGGTGGTAAGGATGTGTTTTGCGCCAAACTCAATCTCACCGGGCAGGCGTAAGAAAGGAATGCGAAAATTTCATCAACAGGCTTAAGAGTTCCCACCCCTGGATAATAATAATAAGGCGGGATGCAGAAATCACAGATTGTCGTTGATGGAATTGTCCGAGAAGCGCAATCTCGAATTCCTTTGTTTACCTTTGGTCACCGGCAGACGTCGGTCCCTGGGGTGACGTCGCTCCGTGCAGGGCTGTTTTGCCCCTCCGAAGTGGGTCTCAAACTGACAGGGGTCCAATTCCCCGGAATATCAGCGCCAAGAGCTGTTCAGACTTCAACATGGAGAGACCCCTTCGCCAGGCAAAACAAAGTACAAGATAATCAAGCAATTGCGAAATGCTGGGTATTAGCTAAGTCTACATAATCCTGAAACCTTGCATGCGATAAAAACTCCGGTGAACAATTTTCCCAACCCCTCTGCCGTGCGACTACAACAGACCCTGCTTCTGAAGATCAAGGTAAACCTTCTCAGGCATGACATTGCCCTCAGCATCCTCCATCTGCACAACTGACCCGTCATCCACATGATGCTTCTTCTCCTCCCTTTGGATCTTTTCCCAGAGCCTCATGGCCTCTGCAATCGAGGTGATGTCTCGAAACAGATAGGTATTCGTGATGCCGAGACGCTTCAAGTTCGTGATGTGATTCGTCTCGTTGAAGTGCTTGTCGAACGCGCGACGGCCTCTGTACACGAAGTTGCCACAAATCTCGCAGGGAAATTCCTGGCCCAAGCCGTGGAGACGGTAAAGCCAGAAGGGGATCGGCTTGCCGTCCCAGGCCAGCGGAAGTTTGAGGGGGTTGTAGATCTTGTCGTCATCGTCGTTATCCTCCTCCTCTTCGGGCGCTTGATTCTGTGGGGTGTTTGACATGTTGTAAAAGTTCTCCAACTCTTGGGCGCGTTCGCGCTCTGTCATACCCTGCCGTCGCTCCACGTTCACACGAGTATCGTCCTTTTCGGTACTCATGGCACTAGTGAGCTTCCTGACCCTAAACTCTCTCTCGGCAACAGCGCGTTCCCTCAGACGATGCGCCAGCGCAACAGGCGCATGGCTGTCTCCAACAGCAGCTGTTTCCTCCCACTTGGCCAAGATCTCGGCGGCCTTGATATGTTTCCGCCCATTCAAGTGCCCCTTGTAGACGTTCTCATTCTTGAACTCCTTCTCGCAGGCCTCACACCACACCGCCTCAGATGTCGAAAGGTTGCGCGACATCGCGTTCTTCTTGGCTGCCGCTGCTTCCTTTTGCCACCCCGGCACCTCGTCCTTCTCCCATGCCGTCTCAAACTCCTTCTCCCAGCCCTCATACACCTTGTCAAGGTTCTCTAGTGGGCGAGTCCGTCGCATAAAAGACTCCAAGTATGAAGCAAGGTCACCCAGGTACTTGAAGTAGTCGTCCGTCAACTTATCTGCCCGCTTGATTCCGCCCTTCCCTGGCTGAAAGTCGTCAAACACCTCGAGGTACTGCAGATAGGCCAAGCGCTTCGCGTTTGGCAAGTTCAGGTACGCCTCGTGGCAGGTGTGCAAATCGAAATATCGTCCATATGCTTCCTCGCCCGAGAACATGCTCTCCACAATGTATGGCTGATCGGGCCCCTTCCGCGGCTTGTACCATTGCTCTGAATTCTCGGCCTGCTCGCTGGGGTAGTTCCCGTGGTGCTCTTTGATCTTGTTGTATTGGGCGTTGAACTCTTTGAATGGATCACCGGAGCTGATGTCCAAGATTTCTTTTGATCGTTCGCCGGCTTTATCTTCGTAGAGGGATAGGAGGATGGCCGACTGTTTTTGGATCTGGTCGAGCAATTGGGAGACTTCATGGTCACGGTTCAAGCGATCGCGGATCTATAAAGATGTTAGTATCAAGCGTGAGGCGGTCAACGGTGTTGGATGGAGGCCATCCCGACATACCTGTTTTGGTTCATCGCCCATGCGATCTGCAATTCCCTGCTCGAGGCGCTCCAGGTCCTCATGGATGTATCTCTGCTCCTCCAACAACATTTTGGTCGTCAATATGTGTCTCGCTGGGGTTTTATGTGGTCAGATAGAGCAACACTGAAAATGGATTGCAGAATATGGAAAGCTCCAAAGCTCGAAGTTGGTTGTTATCGATATCTTTTTCGGCGCCACCAATTCGCAGCCAATTCATATGAAAGCACGGACGCACGGACGCACGCGCGCGTCCACGCGAGCTTGTCATTTTCTGCCGGAGTTTGGCCGGGGAAAAAGTTTGGGTGGGTCGCGCTGTTCTTGCGCCGCCCCACAGTCCAAGTTGTCGCGCCGCCTCAACTTTCAGCAGCGCATTCCACTGGAACTTTTGTTTGAGCTTGCTTCAACCCACCTCAACCACATACGTCCATCAACCATACACAGCACCCCATCTCTCCCCGTTTGCGCCAACTCGAAAATCAAGATGGCTGAAGGTGGTATTGATCGCAAGGCCGATGAGAAGCTCACGTTCTCGACCTCGAAGGAGGTCACGGTCCACCCAACTTTCGAGTCCATGTCATTGAAGGGTAGGATCTCCAAGCTTGCGAGGCTATGTTGATCGTCAAGACTGACTACTGTTTCTTTACAGAGAGTCTCCTTCGTGGTATCTATGCCTACGGCTACGAGTCGCCGTCCGCCGTCCAGTCCAGAGCTATCGTTCAGATTTGCAAAGGTCGCGATACCATTGCCCAAGCCCAATCCGGTACTGGTAAAACGGCAACTTTCTCCATTAGTATGCTCCAAGTCATCGATACCGCTGTGCGCGAGACCCAGGCTCTTGTCCTTTCACCAACCCGCGAACTTGCGACACAGATTCAGAGCGTTGTCATGGCGTTGGGTGATTACATGAACGTGCAGTGCCATGCCTGCATTGGTGGAACAAACGTGGGCGAGGATATTCGCAAGCTCGACTACGGCCAGCACATCGTATCCGGCACCCCTGGCCGTGTTGCCGACATGATCAGACGTCGCCACTTGCGCACCCGCCATATCAAGATGTTGGTTCTGGATGAAGCCGACGAACTGCTCAACCAGGGTTTCCGGGAGCAGATCTACGATGTGTACCGCTACCTGCCACCCGCCACTCAGGTTGTGGTTGTGTCCGCTACTCTTCCCCACGATGTCCTTACCATGACGACCAAGTTCATGACCGATCCCGTTCGTATTCTCGTCAAGCGTGACGAGTTGACGCTCGAAGGCCTCAAGCAATACTTCATTGCCGTCGAAAAGGAGGACTGGAAGTTTGACACCCTGTGCGATCTCTACGATACCCTTACCATCACTCAAGCCGTAATTTTCTGCAACACAAGGAGAAAGGTCGACTGGCTGACAGACAAGATGAGGGAGGCCAACTTCACTGTCAGCAGTATGCACGGTGACATGCCACAAAAGGAGCGTGACAGCATTATGCAGGATTTCAGACAGGGCAACAGCAGAGTGTTGATCTCGACCGATGTGTGGGCTCGTGGTATCGACGTTCAACAAGTCAGTCTGGTCATCAACTACGACCTTCCCAGCAATCGTGAGAACTACATCCACCGCATCGGTCGTTCGGGCAGATTCGGGCGTAAGGGTGTCGCTATCAACTTCGTGACGACGGAGGATGTGCGCATCCTCCGCGATATCGAGTGTGAGTATTTTCAATTCCCATTTGGGTCGCAGTCAGCTAACTGTGTCTAGTGTATTACTCCACTCAGATCGACGAAATGCCCATGAACGTGGCCGACCTCATTGCTTGATTATGGTCGAGGATGGGTCGGTTTTCCATGTACTTCTACTGTCAACAGTAGACCATTTCGGCAAGTCAGGGAAGGGCTGGCTTGCCCCGCGACACAGGGTCCGGTAAAAAAGGTTGGGAGGAAAGGGGCCTCAGAATATGAAGGTAACGTACCTTCCCTTTCGCCATTATTTTTTCCGACGGCATGGCTGACTCGGCCGGAATCCTAAGCTATGCGAGAATGCAAATTTACGTACCATTATACCACAGCGCTACCAATAGTGTCAAATTATTTACTCCGGAAAGGGGTGATGCACTGGGATATTGGATGTGTACCTGTCAAACCTCAGTGGTCACTCTTGTGAAAAGGGATGGCGGTCCATTATCAGGCCAATGTCAGCGATTACATTGTGCATCAAGAACTCTGTGCCCTCATTTCTCTGCTATTGCTTGCGACCCCCCCTTCTCAGCCTCCACGATGTCCCTCCCCTGCAACTCTAAACTGTCACTATCCCTCTGACTCTGGTACATTGAAATCCACGTCTCCTTATCTTGATCGCCCACCCTCCGTGAAGGCTTCGACCCAATAGTAGGCGGATTCCTTCCCTTTTGCTCCGCGACTCTGCCAGCGTCATCAGGCCCAGCTTCATCCCCTGGCGTTTCCAAGCTGTCGCTATTGGACCCGGAAAAGAACCTCGGGAACAGCTTACTGACCAACGGCTTGAGCGTCATGCAGCACGCGCAGGCGATGGCGGCGTTGATCTCGATGCAGGTTAGGTAGGCGATGCTGACGTTGTCAAAGGTGAAGTCGGAGCGAGAGTATTGCTCGATCAAGTCCCATAGGCGGACTGCCGATATTGTGCAGACACTACATGCCCATTAGCCAAATCACAGTGTTGGGTAAAGGGGGAAGTGGCGTACAAGAAACCCAAAGCGAAAACACCGTATAGCATGGCCTTTTGTTTTGGCTTCATTTGCAGGTTGGCGATTATGGGGAGGGGGAGGATGTATAAAAGGATATCGGTGCCGATGTGGAGGCCTGTGTTCCCTAGCCAGAAGGGGCGTGGGTGGCAGTAGGCGTTTGGGTAAGTTGCTTTGTCCCAAAAGGCGGGGAGGGGGAGGCAGGCGGTTAGAACGGTGGTGAGGGTCCAGAGGCCGTTGGTGAGGATGACGATGAGGAGGATCAGGTGGACGTAGTAGCGGGCGTGGTGGTAGGTTAGGAGGCGGAGGTAGAGGAGGAGGAGGGAGAGTTTGGTTAGGAGGAGGGTTAGGAGGTAGTAGAGGATTGTGTACCAGCCTGCCTGCAAGGGGGGGTGTTAGTGGGTGGAACTCTGGGGATAATAGGGGTAGTGGGAGTGGGTATGGGGTTGGGAGAGTGCTCACCCTTGCCATTGGGATGATGAGGTCGGGGTTGATATCTAGTGTGTGTTTTCCTAGGCCGTAAACCGCTTCTGGATCTCGATTTGGTTAGCAATCAGTTAGCTGGGGTGTCGAAGGGGTATGCCTACGCTCAATCAGGCCTGCACATGTTGCTGCTGCAAAGACCAATGCCAGTAGTATAAGCCAGTCTTCTGCTCCGAGGATGTTGTGAAGTAAGATCCCTCGAGTGTAGAACCGCAGTCCTACAAATGTTGCTCCAATAACCCATGTGATCACGGCACAGGCGATGATGTTGACCTGGTAGGACTCATCGGGGTTGGAGGTGAGATTTGGAAAGGTGACATCGCTGGGAGAAGACATTCCTCAAGTCTGGTCTGGACTCTGTTTGTTGATGATCTCAAAACAGGTATGGTTGAACATTCTCTTCCTAGTATGGCGGGCTGTTTGTTCTTGGCTGAGAAATACTTGACATGATGAGTTCAGGTTGTGACGAGACACGGGGTTGGTTATGAGCAAGAAGATGGCTGAGCTCAGCTTTTGGTGGTAATCGCCTATGGCTTGTGTCACGTATGTGTTGAATATGGAGATCAATGCTTGAGCACCATCCCGGTATTGGTTGTTCCGTCGATCTCAGGGTGTGGTTGATCCCGCTGAGCTGGTGGAATGCGGGGCCAGCCGCGTCCGTTGCGAAGGGGGAAAGAGCGACCACTCGGCCACGCCTGCCCGTCATAAGCAACAAGTTCGCTCCTGCTTTCATCAAAAACAGTCACATTGTACTATGGTTGGTCAAGTGATCAGCGGTCTTCTTCAACACGAAACCATCACTTGGTGGGTAATACTGCGGGTTCAACTCCCAAGGTGGGCGCTCTCTCTTTTACAACAAAAGATTTTCTGGCGGCGTAGTCCCCTATGTTCTCAGAGTAACGAGGCCACGCTGAGGGTTGTGGCTCTGGGGGAAATGATCAATCTCGTGACTTCTTTTTGCAGCTTTTCTCCTCATCTTTTCGAGTTATTTCAGCTAACTGTGGTTTCCATGTCCTTTCACTCAAGTTGGTTGCCGGCCAAGTACTTCTCCAGCTTCAAGCGTGATATGGCCGACTTTCGACACCAATGCGACCTTACCTCCGTATCCCAATTTTGATCAGCAATCAGATGCAACGAGTCTAGCACCCTGTAGTCTATCTCTTTTGAGGCGGGAAAACAAGAAGCCTTTACCGCATGAAAGTCGTGATAGCCGTGCGTGTTTGGCATTGAGAATCCCAGCGATGATCCGGCTCGACAAAGCATCCGATGACATGCGTGCCAGCCCGGCTTAGGGGCCAGCATCACAGATAACATCGAGTATCCTCACATAAATCGATATTCTGCAGAAAGTAACTTATGCATAATATAAACGGCCCTCGTCCTACCGATCCATGTTCTTGGTCATCCACGGATGCTTGACAAGCTCACAGCCGGCATACGATCCGCCGGGCTGATTTTCATCATGCATCCCAGGAAATCAAGGAATAGATTTATCTCATTCCGCCACAGTCCGCACCACCATTTTTCGTGCTCTAATGGTGGCACACCTGTCGATTTGACCCCCTTGATTCGTCCCTCTCCTTCGAATATGCTATTCACGGTCTCGGCATCTCCGTGAGCAAGCAGTTCTTTAGGAAAACATCCAAAATGGTTTATAATTCTCGCTAGGTGGTCTTTGAGCTTATAATACCCGTCAGGTGGTATCTATTTAGAGAATAAGCGTTGGGTCGCTTCTGGGGTCGACGGTGGTGTAGTATCCTACTACGGAACGGTTTAGGATCGGAGTGTATTTTGCCTCGGTTCGGTTTTGTGTTGGGGTTGGGTGGTCGATGGGGAATTCAGACTTGATGAGGGATGTATCTTGGAATTTGATCATGATGTTGGGTTGTCTGATATCTAGTAGATTTTTGAGGATTAAAATTTGGTGTTCATCGATTGTTAATCACTGAACTGAGGCTTACCGGTATAAATGACACTGCTTGCGTGGGCAAAATCAAGTACGAGTATGAGCTGGCCAGCGAACTTCCTCATCAAGGGGGTGGGAATGAGGTACTCGCGGAAGTAACTAGGGAAAGTGGCCCAAACACGAGGCATATCCTCAGAGTCCTACGCGGCTATTATCTTGGCAGTTGGCTCAAGTCCGCGCTTATCTTGACCAATGTGGTAAGATACCAAGGCGAAGATGATATCATCGTCACTGATAAGAATTTGAGGTTTCTTCGCCGTCAGAATTTGGCAAAAACAAAGCCCAAGCCTCTGCACAGCTCAGTCCTCGGCTTGAAGCTGCAGCCTGCTTGGTCAAAGATGACAGATGGTAGCTTTCATTCTTTCCCCATCAGCACAACGCTGGTAGGAGCCCAATCATATGATAAGGTGGCAGCTGGCTGTTGATATCCTCGTTCAAAAGGCATGTCACGTACCACAACAGGATAAACATTTCTCTTCAAGTCACATTGGAACAATGTTCCACCGCTGACAGAACACAGAATCGTGGCGATCGAATGATGGATCAGCGGTGAACTGCAAATTAGGAAGGTGGGATGTGAGGAAGAGGAAAGCCGCAGGTCAAACTAACTGATCTCAGCACGCTATACCGCACACTTCACCGGCTCGACCCCATTCACTCGGCCAAATAATCGGTGCTCCGACTTCCACATGTCCGGACAATAGATCTCTCCTTAGGTAGACCCTTTGAGGAGTCTGAGTCGCCCGTCGTCCCCTGCTGACCATCCGGGAATGACTTCCCCGCAAAGCTTATTTGCGTAGACTCTGCCCCGCTCCCCTCCGCCCTGTTGATCCATGGGCTCGTATGGTTGACCATGGCTGATGGCTCACATCCGTTTGAAGACACCAAAGTAGACAACGGGACCATGGAGGTGAAAGCTCAGAATAGCAATGGGCTCGCGCCTTCCGCCGACATCTGAGACAGCATCTTCGCCCATTGGCTCAAGAGACGGGAGCCGGCAGTCAACTGTCTTGTCGAACTTGGCATCGTCAATCAAGCATATGCCAAGGCGCCTGGCAAGCCACAATGGCGTGCTTGGCAGGTTCAAACTTCTTTTGGCAGCCAAGCCAATTCTACATGACGTCCTGTCATCAACACTTCAACAGCATTCGCGCCGCCGTCAAAAGTCCGGCGCCGTTGATCCTCCACGCCCTACATGCAGCCTTCTCGCCGGATTTTGTGGGCTCCCCACATTTGACCCCTCCTCATGGTCACACTCGACCCGCCCACCCATTGTGCGGTCGGCAAGTAAGGGGGGAGGGGGGAGGGGGGGAGGCATTCATGGTTTTCGAGAATTGTGATTTCATCAGGCACCGCGTGAGCGGCAACACGCTTACTCTAATCATGTCTGACCTACCGCCCTACAAAAGAATGCAGGTCTCTTCCCCGGTCCCCTGAGTTCCAGATAAGACGGACACCGGTCGGTCTCAGTCCGATAGTCCTGTCTTTTTCCCTTCCCCCACATATTTCTCTCTTCGCTTCCCTAACCGCACTTGACGGGAATAAACCACATCCATGGAGTCAACGCATCAGCCAGCTGATCCCATCGCCAAGGGAATTCTTCCTACAGCAAAGCAAGGCGTACGGGATTTATTCAACTTCAAGCAACGAATCGTCGTCACAGATCACCTTGGTCATACAAGGACAGAATGGGCGCGTCCGATCCCTCTCAAGAACCCCATCAGCCTGTTAGCCCAGTTATCAGCGCGCGATTGGCTCTTCTTCATCGTCGGCTTCGCAGCCTGGACAGCAGATGCCTTTGACTTCCACGCTCTTTCGATTCAGCAAAAGAAGCTGGCTGATTACTATGGCACGACAAAGACCGAAATATCTACCGCCATCACGCTCACACTGCTGCTTCGATCAATAGGCGCGGCGATGTTCGGCCTCGCTGGTGACAAGTGGGGACGGAAATGGCCCATGGTGTTCAACATGATTGTATTGGGTGTGTTGCAGATTGCCACAATCTACAGCAGCACTTTCCAGCAGTTTTTGGCTGTCAGAGCCCTGTTTGGCTTGTTCATGGGCGGAGTGTAGGTTCTTCTCTCGTTGCCCAAAACTTTGACCATGTGCTGACCACCGTGTAATAGCTACGGCAATGCTATCGCCATGGCCCTAGAGAACAGCCCAGTCGACGCCCGCGGCCTCATGTCTGGAATCCTCCAGCAAGGATACTCGCTCGGATATGTGTGCGCTGCTTGTGCCAATCTGGGTGTTGGTGGCGCGACGGAGAGCTGGAAGACAGTCTTTTGGATTGCCGCCGCTATTTCTATCTTTGTTGGCCTCGTGCGTTGTCTCTTCCCCGAGTCTAGGCAGTTCATCGAAGCTCGCGCTGCTGGCAAGGCGCAGGCAAACCCCTCTGCGTTCTGGAAGGAAACGCGGGTGATGCTTGCGCAAGAGTGGAAGATGTGCGTTTATTGCATTATTCTGATGACGTGGTTCAACTGTAAGCTTTATTTCCCAAGTCGTTGGCTGGGTTGGTACTGACACATGCCCTGATAGACTACAGCCACACCTCCCAAGACAGCTACACGACATTTATGCTGACGCAGAAGGAGCTCGAGAACGCTGGAGCCAGTCGGGCAAGTATCATCATGAAGGCCGGCGCTTGCGTGGGAGGGACCATCATCGGGTACATCTCCCAGTGGTTCGGCCGCCGCAGAACAATCATCGTCGCGTCGCTCATCAGCATGGCGCTCATCCCTGCGTGGATTCTCCCCACAGATGAAGGCGGTCTTTCAGCAAGCGGCTTCTTCATGCAATTCTTTGTCCAGGGTGCCTGGGGCGTGATTCCCATCCATTTGAATGAGCTCTCGCCACCTGCCTTCCGCTCATCCTTCCCAGGTATCACCTACCAGCTCGGCAATATGATCTCCTCCCCATCAGCGCAGATCGTCAATGCTATAGCCGAGAGCACGTTTGTTGTGAGTGCTTCTGGGAAGATGGTGGAGGCGTATGGTCCCGTGATGGGCATCGCGACGGCGATTATCGCTTTTGGGATCGCGACGTGGGTTGCGGTTGGGCCGGAGAAGCGCGGGAGGGAGTTCGAGAAGGTGTTGCCGGCGGGGATGAATATTATGCAAGAGGGGACAAGGGCGGATGATCTTGAGTCTGGGTCGGCGAGTAATGATGAGGGGAAGGGGGGGACTAGTGAGTTGGAGACGGTGCCGACTAAGGGGTTGAGTGAGAAGTAAGGGGGTTGGTTTGAGATTGGGAGGCTGATCTATTGGTTGGAAACATAACTTTTGTGTGATTGGCGGGTCGGGGACAGGGGGTTTCTTGTTTGGATGTTGGATTGACTGGTTTGGGTTGTGAAGTTTTTCTCTGGGAAGGAAGTTGGGGAGTAGACAAGTCGTCTACCTTACAGTAGCAGGGCGTCAGTTACATCCGTCTTTCCTGTATCAAGGCCTGATCGCACCCTTGATAATAGGCCCTTTTCTCAATGGAATTTTTTGGCTTGGAAATGCACCACTTTTGGCCGAGGCTTTGCTGTGGAGCCCACTCACTTGAAGCTATTCCCAGTTTTTGCAACATTTACCACACAGCCAATACTGAGTGCAATGAGGCGAAGATAGTATCAAAATATTCGCAATTACTAGGCTTAATAAATGGCTAATTTTGGTATTTTGCTTTCAATGTTGAACCCACCCAACTTTGGTCCTTTGGCCAAAATAAAGAGGTACGATCAGACCCTGCAGTCTCTATTATTTGGTAGAGCGTGCAGACCATGGGCACGTGCACCTCCAGTACTTATTCTCCCGATCAACTGAATATTGGCCCCTTACTTGTCTTGCACTTAACATTCATTCCAACGTCATGGAACTTTTTCCGGACCAATCTTTTCATACCCATCCTTCCACTACCATGGTGACAACCCAGTCGCAAACGCGCAAAGAGGTCGAGGCGACAGCGCAGCCTCGAACGCGCAAAAGGTAGTGAAATGCAAGTTCGACGATAGCAGCCTCGCTGACAAACCATCCTCCATACCACTGAACACGCTCCCAGTCGAAATATTGCGACTTGTTTTTGAGTCCGGACCACTCTCCTTCGACGATTACAAAATGGTCTCACTGGTTTGCAAGCTCTTTCATACAATTCTGAGGTCATACATTTTTCGCACATTGGTCCTGGGCGTCGACGAAGAAAAACCCGGCCGCGAATGGATGGTTGATCTTGCAGGAAAGAACAAACAACTATCTCGAGGTATTACGTAAGTCTGCCATAAAACTCTGAAAAGTGCCTTCAGAACCTCACAGGCAAGTAGTCGGAGCATTGTTGTATAGCACGTGGAGCGATTATCGTATTTGGCGTGTCAAGTATCACCCTCCAAAACAGAAAGGGGAAAAAGATTGGAAGCCCCGTCTTGATGCTCCACCTGCTGTCGATCCTTGGCTGGCAATGCGTGTACTGAGCGACATGCCTGAACTTTCGACACTCAGGGTGGACGGTTATATGTCGAATCCCGCGTGGGCATACACCTTCGGCTCACGGCCCATCGTTCCTTTTCCTGGCTTGAGTCGCCACTTGCCAACGATGCCATCAGTCCAGACCTTGTCAGTCTCTCAAAACTCGGACACTGCTGAATTCAGCAGCGAGCTGCTGAGGCTCGTTCGATCTTGCCAGAACCTCACCACGTTACGCATCGACTGCCAATCATATTTGGAAGAAATGAAGTAGGTACCGTTTTGGCCAGTTATAGGCTCGTTCTTGAAAGAGGCTTCGGCGTTGGATAGCTTCGAGGCTCTTGAATTGTCCCGGTTTGGATTCTTCCAATGTAGTAAGCTGCATGTGAAGAGATGCAGGAGCGGCTGGAGCCCTAGCGACATCAAAAGGTAAGGCCTAACATATGGTCTTTCAAGTGTGGAACGACCAAACCAAGGTTTCTTCTCTTTTTCCAGCAAAGAACTCCTGGAATCGGGAAGACAGGTATGTGTTCAATTGTGAAAAGTGCGGCGACACTAACACACAGGCCCTTATCATCTATTCATTCCCTCTTTTCCGACATCTCAAAACTATCGATTTATGGCAACCTGGATGTGAAGTGGACATGGCATGGGCCAGGGGAGACACCCGAACATATGGTGTGGGAGGAACCTGAAGAGGGCCAAGTCCAACATATCGAGCAAAGAGCATGCACAGTCCAGGACTTCATTCCGGTGCTCAAGGAATTCAAGAACCTCAAGCAGCTGGTCATCACCGACGAGCAGATGGCAAGATCTGAAGTGATGGACCTGCCTAATGTTGAGAAAAGTATGTTTGAATTGCTGAAACATTTTCGCTGAACATCAGAAAGCTAACTCACTCGGGTTCTTGCAGGAGCGGCTAATGCTCATGAGGAAGTGACCCGGTTCTCCAAACTGGTGTTGAATATGCCAGAGGTGACGATCCGGGAGGCCAACAACCAAAGCTGGTGCGGAGCTTCCATAACAAGTGGTTTGACACATTGACTCTGGCGAGGGCGTGGCTGCAGGGCATGGAACTAGGGCCAAAATGGTGGTGGGCATAAAGGAATGGTCTTTGGCGGTTGTTGGGGGTGCCTTCGTAGAGACTTCGCAACCGCAATGCAAAATGAATCCGAGGTTGCCACTCAGGATAGGACTCTTCGAAGGAGTGTTGATGGGTCTTTATACATAGTTGACAGGCATTTAGAGTAACTAGTAACTATGCCTTGAGTATTAGAACAAGATAGCGATAATTTAATCCTAGTGTTTCATCACAAGTCTCTATTCTCTGCTCACATGATAGCTCCCCATCTCCAACGTTTTCTACAGGATAAAGCCGACAAAGACTGAATAGAGACCATTTATGTATTTCACACCACAACACTGAGCCATAACTTCAATGCCCTCTTGCTATCGCCTTTGCTCTGACAAAACCCCAAATAAATGCTTAGGGCCCACGGCTGGGTATAGGTCACAGGTAAAAGATTGAATTGTCGGAGGAGGAAGAAAAGAAAAGAAAAAATGAAATACACTGCCCACGACGTCCTCATATACCCAGGGCGGTCAACAAGTCAAGTCAAGTAAAGTCGAAGGCCGACTTGACTTGACTTGCCGCCCAGGTCCTTGACTTGACTTGAGGTCCTCACCGGCTTGATTTGACTTGCCGACTTGTAAGCCTTCTAGTAGTCTTTCCGGCCCCGATTTTTGGTAAAAATACAGGGGCCAACTTAATACATTTACCACTATAAACCTAGCTATTATTAATATGTATAAATTTAAAAAAGACTTTTTCGGGCCTTGGCAAACCGGTACGTTAAGCCTACCCTGGATTTGATTTGACTTGCGCAAAAGTCCGGCCAGCTTGACTTGCCTTGGCAGCTTGACTTGTTGACCACCCTGTATATACCTCCCAAACCCTCCGGACTTCCCCTGCAAAGCGTGCGAAATATCCACCAAAACTGTCCGAACCTCGTCGTATCTCCTTCAACCTCCTGCCTCCCAAGTCAATCGCAAGCCACGTCAACCGCCAAACAACCCTAACCCGGATATCATCCCATAACGATAAATTCCCACTATGATGCTTCTTGCAATGGTTCTCCAAGCCCGACTCCTTCTTCACCTGTTGGAGCAGGAGCCTCGGGTGGCGCGGGGGAAGCAAACCAAGGAATCTCTCCAGGGTGGAACCGCTGCCAATCAATAAACCCCAACCGTGCGGGAGCTCTTCCCAGCCATGCCATACTATCAACCAAATCAGATCTCTTATAAACCCTCGCTCTGCAATAGGGACACGTGTTCCTCATCCTCAACCAAGTGGTGAGACAGCCCTTGTGGAAGGAATCGTGAGAGCAGATTCTGATCTGTGCTCCCTCCTCGCCTTCCTCGACGTTCTCCATGCAGATAATGCAAGACACTCCTTCTTCCTCGGGGTTGATCTCTCTGGTGTCCAGGGCGTTGGTGATTGCTTCTGGAATGTCTGACGGCGGGATGTAATGTCTTCCGGCAAGGTACGCATCCATCTGCATCATGTTTTCCGGTATCTGCTCTTGAGGGATGTCGGTAGGGCTGGGGATCAACCCGTCGAGGTGATGGTCGACGTTTTGATAGAGGATGTAGTACAGCATGGCGTGTTGCCAAGTCATGAAATTTTTGTTTCCACCGAGGGCCGTGTAAATGGTTGGTTGGGTCAGCCCGTACTGATGGGTTGGATCCCTAGTGAATGGTGGAGTCGTTTGGGTATGGAGCGCTTCGATGCGGGGGGAGATGACCGGTGCATAGAAAGGCGAGGTGAGAAATCTCTCTGCGCAATCCGGGGTACTTGAGCCGACGTGTTGATCGGCGAACTTTGTCATCAGCATGCCAAGAGTCGGTCCGACACATGATGGTCGGTTGATGACGAAGAGTCGAAGACCCATGAGAGGGCCGGCAGTGACAAGCATGTGAAAGATATCGCCGGCGCGTGTGCGCTTGATGCTGATGGCAACTTGTAGCATGGACCTTGTCTCTGGAGGGTACTGATCGAAGCCATCGTAATATTCCTGAATGTGGTTGGGGCCGTCGCTGTCGTCGTCGTTGTCCTCATTGTCATCGTCGTCGGCGTTGTTGTCATCATTGTCGTCATTGTCATCGTACATGTCACCAGATCGCATCCAGGCTCTATCCGAGTCATCTTGCGTCGACGCGTTTGATTGACGGTCGAGGGATGGTGGGGGTACTGATATTTCCTGTAGCAAGGCTGCTGCGCGGGCCAGTCGCTGTTGAAGGCGCTGAAAGGCTGGCCCATATGGTTGTAGTGAAACCGACATGGTCTTGGAATTTGGGCTTTGATAAGTAAGGTACCACGCAAGGAAATGCGGTTGATGTTGTCCAATGTTGTTTGTGTTGTGGTTGGGCTCGCTTGTAATCTGACTGGATAGATTCAATTGAAGACTCTTAGTGGGGAAAAAAACGGAAGAGGTGAGAAAAGAATAATCCAAAGGTTGCGTCCGGTTTTATAAGGTATGCGGAAAAGTGAAAAGTGATAACCTTTCGATTAAAATCTTGATTTTGTGCTCAAAACCTTCCAGTACGAGGACACCGCAAGGTTTACGCTCAAAGCTCTTACTGTTTGGTGGCGTACAGCAAATTTTTAATTTTTTTAGAGTGTTTAACGTTCAACAGGCGTTTTACCTTGATCAAGCCACCAATGCACCGAGGTTTAACTCAAGTCGGCGTTTGTTTTGTGGCAGAGCGACGACTTTTCCCAGTGAGCTGCCATTCATAGTGTGGATGGCCAACCAAACGGCCGCAGACACTGTATTCTTCAAGGTTCTTTCAACCTTCAACCTTGTATGAGTGCAAACATCCAATCCTACCCTTAACGCAACAAAACTGCTCCATTTTGGCACTTTAAGCATTCGACAATTTGTCCCTTACGATGTGCTTGCGGGAGACTGCCACATGACCCCGCACATCTGCAACTCTTTATTTACCCCAATTCAGGGGCTCAGGGGCTTCATTGTTAGTGGGGTCAAACGTCCTTGGCAACTGGCAACCACGAGAAGGGCCTTTGAGATCTGTAAAAACAGGGGAAAAGGTGAGATTTGTGCTGGAAAGACGATAAGTACATGATTCTAACTAGATACGCCGATGTTGAATCGACCACGACACCATTTTCAGTATCTATGTACTGGTAGTAGACATTAGAACAGGTAAACCAAAAATCGGAGTGTAAATGATAAAAAAATGCATGATGAGCAACACAAGAAGAACAAATTGGAATTGTTTGATCATCGATGACATGCTCAGTAATGTTGAGATTCTGAGCAGCGACCTGATGCATAAGAGCGAGCAGCAATGCCAGCACAACTGGACACATCTAGACCTGGTTACCGTTTTCGGTCATGTCTTGGTCAATGCCACGAGCGTTGGATGTCCAGCCAAAGTCGGCGCCATATCCGGGGAAGTGCTGAAGACTATTCCACGGTTCAGAAACGGGGGGGTAGACACTGTGAGCCGGCTGGGAAGTAAGTCGAGCTGAGCGTCTAACTGGGCTGGCACGGGAGCTCATGATGAAGGAACTACCACCATTTGTGGGTGGCTCGTCGGGAAAAGCATAGATGCATGCTGAGGTTGGAGGTAGTGAGCCATCCTCCTCGGCCGTTGTGAAGTCCTCGGAGCGCGCAGGAGTGTTGTCATCAGCGGCTCTAGGTGCAAGTTTCCGATACCTGTCGTTGGCGAGGCTGATGGCCTGTTGAGTCCCTTGCGCGCCTGTGTTGAGATGCCTGGCCTTTTGTTTCCCGTCCTTCTTCCGTTTCGGAGCTCCAGTCACATGGGTTACTGTGTTTCGATTTGTAAGGTATGCGGACTGAATGTTTCTTATGGCAGTGTCGGTGCCTAGGTTAGGGGGTCCGAAGTGGCCGGCAAGCTGATTCATCATATCCGTCACCTCGTTTGACTCGAACACCTGGCAAGGTTCGTAGTCTGAATGAAAGAGACATTAGCATGGACAACAAAAAGCAGAACGTAGTACTACCTACCAGAACTGGGAATGTTGGTATCGTCGTTGAAAAGAAAGACCCACAGCCTCGGCCATTCGTGTATCTTCGTGCGACCTTTTCTGTCCCTGAGTTGGTCTACCACATACTGATTGATACCGTTCTCAAAGCCCTGGCGACGATGACTTGGTAGTTCAGATGGAGCCAGAACGTGCTCCTTCTTGATATGTTCCCTGCACAATCCTGTCAGTGAAAACTTGCAACAAAAACAGAAAAGCGTAACGTACTTGACATCGGTGAGATCGCGGAAGCTCTTTGTGCATTTGGGATACTCGTGGTAGTTGAATTTCCTTTTATCCCATTTACGATAAGGACAAGCCATCGGACGGTTTGATGGCGGCGTTTCTTTCCCGTCGCTGCGACGCCGATCGTCGCCGTCACCTTCTTCGTCCTCTTCTTGGTCATCATCGGCTGTAGAGTTACGCTTGCGTTTCATTCTCTTCGTGGCTCGTGTTGTGATGGCCGACTTGGTTATCGAGTTCGAGGGCTGATTATCGTGTTCTGTACGTGAGGAGTCTACGGTGCCACCCGCGTCGCCTAGCTGATCTGTCGTGAAGCATGCCTTCTCATGAACGGCCAAAGCAATTGAGAGCTCAATATCGGATCGATGGCCTGGCGGGTGTGAAGAGTCAGGGTTGAGAGTTAACGCGGAAATCTTCGATGACAGGCATGTCAGATAGTTTTGATTGGCGTCCACGGGCTTTGAATCGTGACTCTTGGTCTTTGCATATGATGGCGTTTCTGGGAGTCGACGAGGAATACTATCCTTCCAGTCCCCGGCCAAAGCGACTGAGAAATCAAGCCGCTTGATGTTGTCGTTCGTGCTAGTATCGGGGCATGAATGTCGGCAGTTCTGAGTAATGGAAGGCGCGTCATGGCAGCTTGTAGGATTTTGAGAAGGTTCTGGTGATCTTCGATGTGAAGGTGTCTGGTCAACTGGTAGTGAGACCATATTAGGCCAGGATGGCATCGCCGAAGAGCCAAAAACACGTTCGAGCGGGAATGACTGGCTTAATGTCGAAACTGTGGTAGATGGGCGCAAATCTCAGGGCGTAAATATCGGGGCTGATAAGTGGTTTTGGCGTACAAGCAATGGATTGATGGAGGGCAGAGAATGATGTAGAAATAGGAAGAACAAGAAAGACGTCCGCTCTCTCGAGCTGTCACTACGGGGGATGACTGCCATCCTTCTTGGCCCCCAGCCTCAACACAATGTACGCCGGTTGAGGCTCTGTCCTTTGCCACTACTCCACAGGCGCCAGTGTCTCTGAGACAATACATTAATACGCATGGTTAAGGATGAGGCTGGTTTCTCGGTGGCTTCCGGGAACTTGATTGGTTTATTGAACATGAAATGAGGTCTTGACGCATCGCGGAGGGCCGATGTAATCTCTTCGCTGTAAGGCGGCCGACAGAGCGGCTTGGCTTCCCGTCAAGGTGTGCACGCAGATACCAACATCCTCAAGCCCAGGTGTTAGATTCACCGACATTCTCAGCGTGAATGTCAGCTCTGTTGACCTTGGTGCAGCATGAGTCGTCATTGACTGGTGTGATCTGGAGCAGTGGATATCAAGGCCAGCGACGTGTCTGTTCCTGGGTAGTATGCTGTGCAGCTGCCACCGGCACCTGCAGGAATCCCGGTCAACTGCGCCTAGTTTGATAGCAGAAGCCGGACCAAGACCGCTAGCCACCCGATTTCCTACCGGCTTGGTATCGGAGTGCATCAGGAGCTTGAAGTAGCATGCTGTGTCACGACGAATATAATGACAAGCGAGATGAATATGCATATCTGACAGCTCGCTGCAGAGAAAACAGTGCACAGAACACGGGTGCGAAGGCTATTCGCTCGAGTCTTCTGGCTGGTTGTTAGGGAGGTTATGACAACGCTTATCCGGAGGTGGTTGGTTTGGCATTGGAAGAACCTGGAGTGGTGCGAGTTACGGTAGTCCAAGCCTCATCCGCTAGCTCACTGACCCTACGCCCTACGCGTTAAGAAGCGTAGTTCTTTGAACATGTTGCAAAACGGTAGATGGCGTGCAGGAACCGCACGTGTAAATTATTGTTAATTTTTCTCGATCTGGCTTGGGTGGTGTTTCGCAGGCTGGTCATGCAGATCTGGATTCCCAAGTATCGATAAAATTATGGAGCTTGGGTCCGTGCATACTCGGTACCTGCCAGCACCATCACGTACCACCTGCAGGCTTCCAACTGCCAAAAATTCGTGCTCGGACCACATCAACCACCCACCGAGAGCAGCCCCACCTTGCTTAGCGCGCCTTCACCGCGGCCGCTTTTGCTCACCACAGCGACCCAGAGCCACCGCAAGCTGCAACCGCAAGACTTCCAACGGCGGCAGATCACCACATTCAAACATCACCGCGTCGCAAACATGGCTGCAAACGATTCCAATCCAAAATTGCTCTGGAATCCAGAAAATGTCAGAGACGTGGCCGATTCAATAGGAATTTCCCTTGGTGACGAACCGCTGCGAGTGCTGGCCCAGGATGTCGAATACCGGATCGGCCAGGTCATCATCGAGTCGCTTCGCTTCATGAGGGCCTCCAATCGCACCACCCTGACTGTCCAAGATGTCTCCAATGCCATGCGCGTACTACAAGTCGAACCATTGTACGGTTATGAATCAACCCGACCCTTGCGCTATGGAGAGGCGAGCCTGGGACCCGGCCAGCCGCTGTTCTACATCGAAGACGAGGAGGTGGATTTCGAGAAGCTGATTAACGCGCCGCTACCGAAGGTCCCTCGGGATACAAGTTTCACCTGTTAGTATCGTATGCGACTTGTGTGATTCACAAGAAAACTGACCTTTGTTTGCTTTAGCACACTGGCTTGCCCTCGAAGGCGTCCAACCCTCAATCCCCCAGAACCCAACCACCGCCGAAACATCCTCAAAGGACCTCCTACCAAAGGGCCCAGGCGCCAACCCGGCCCTGGCTGCCCTCGCCGGCAATGACAATGTCTCCTTCCGACCAGCCGTTAAGCACGTCATCAGCAAAGAGCTTATCCTCTACTTCGACAAGATCCAATCCGCCATCCTCGACGATGACCCTGATGAAGAAAAGACCCGATTGCGCATGGCCGCCCTGGAGTCCGTCCGCTCCGACCCAGGCCTCCACCAGCTCCTCCCCTACTTTGTCAACTTCATTGCGAATCAAGTCACGCTCCGCCTCGATGATCTCTTTGTCCTGCGCCAAATGATGGAACTCACCGAAGCCATCATCCAAAACCCCAACTTCTTCCTCGACCCTTACGCCAGCTCCCTCGCCGCCCCGATCCTCACCTGCCTCATGTCCAACAAACTAGGCGGTATCGAAGACGGAACCGACACAGTCAAAGATCAGTACAGCCTCCGCGAGTTAGCCGCCAGTCTCCTTGGTGTTCTTGCAACCAAGTATAACAAGAGCAACCGCCAACTCCGCCCCAAGCTCACCAGGACATGCCTCAAGTACTTTATGGAACCCAACCGTCCCCCGGCCGTGCTGTTCGGCGCCATAAGTGGGGTCGCTGCCGCCGGAGGGCCGGAAGCAGTCCGGATCCTTATGCTCCCCAACGTCAAGAGCTTCGACCAGGCCGTCCTCCAACCCCTCCACGACAAGGGTGAGGCGCATAAACTCGAGTACGAGATGTTGGTAGGCGGTATCATGAAGGCGATCAAGGGTGCTGTCGGGGGTGACGTCAAGCCTAATGCCAATGGCGTCAACGGCGTGGATCTCGAGCGGGAAGCGCAGCAGATTGTCGATTTCCTGGGGGAGACCATCGGGAGAAGGGTGCTCGCGCTGGCGGACCACACGCTCAACAAGGCGATCTTGGAGGTACGGCACTTGGAGTAGGAGGGGTTGTTTGGTTGGCTTTGACTCCATCATGATCATCATAATCATCATCACATTCGGGAAGGGGTTCTTCTCTGGCTTGGACAGCGCGGCGTTTGGTGTTTATGGAGATTTCGGCAAAAAGGAGAAAGGTTGCTAAACCGTTGATATTTGATTCTGCGGGTTTGTTTTTGGGGTGGTCAAAAAGAGCCGATTCACAACGAATCTTTATATCCATGAAGAAGGGGCCAACATTGAATCATCTTCAAGCCCTGGTTTCTGCAAAAATAACGATCAATGCAAGTATAAATAATCTTTGCATAATAAACAAACAGCGACAAAAAACATGCTCTGTTGTGGCTATACAAATGGTGTCCTGGCTTCGGCCGTCTATAACCTTTCCCCCTCTCCTTGCCAGTGTTACACATTCTGCAATTTGACTCCCCCGCTCTGCCTTCTCCTACTCACACACTCACCCCCTATCCTACCCTTGGTATTTTCCTGGTCTCTTCCCCCACCTCACTGCCCCCCCAGTTTTCATGATTTGACCTCCCTTCCAAATAGAACTTTTGCCCGCTATTCACACACATTTTAAAGGAAGAAAGCCAAGTACAGCCCGCTGACCAACGAAGCGCCCCAGATGTACCACCCCCCCTTGACAATCTGCTGCCTCTTCATGAACATGCCCAGGTCGAGGGCGAGGTGGCGGACGCCGTTGAAGGCGTGGAAGGCAAAAGGCCAGGCGACGAGGAACTTGACGCCGGACTTGACGGCAAAGGGGAGGGCACCGAACGCGGAGACGAGGGAGGCGGACTCGAGGTGCCAGCCGAGGAGGGGAGCGGCGAGGTAGGCGGCGCCGAAGACGTAGAGGCCGCCCGAGAGGCCGGAGCCGGTGAAGCGCTGCCAGATGGAGCCGCCGAAGAAGGTCTGCTGCTTGTCGTAGATATCGAGGTGGGGGGAGACGGGGCGGTTGAGGCGTTGGGCGTCTAGGATGGAGCGGGCTTCGGTGGCGGAGATTTTCTGGGTGGTGGCTTGTCTGGATTCCGGGGGGGTTAGGTTGGTTGGTTCGTATCATCGTGGGTTGGAGGGGGAGGGGAAGTACCTCGTTTGCATTTGGGACATGGCAGCCTTGGCAAAGGTGGATGTGAAGACGGCATTGGGGTTGGCGGCGACTGTGAAGGTTGCGGAGAGATGATGTTAGCGATCGGTTTGGTGGTGACGACGTCCTTTCATGTCCATGCGATATCTTCTCCTCCCAAGTTCCCGGTTGTCCGTGTATATCGATCCAAAAAAGAAAACGCTTTGTCCAGCAGGATAGTGGGCTGCGTACCTCTGCGGAGAGCCGTCGTGCCTGTCCGTTGGGCAATCATTTTGTGTGGTTTGTGTGTGTGAAAGTGAACTGGCGGCAGAAGCAGGTACCCCAATGTGTTTTGAGCAGAGAGAAGGTCAATGATGCTGTCGCGAAGTTGGCAATTGAGAAGCAGTCGGGAATCCGACGCCTCGAACCCGGCAGGTGTCGGCACCTCGGCTTGATGCGACCAATCACAAAGCAGATGATTCGAATGCGGGATGAGGTGGACCGTGCAGCTCTCTTTTGGCTTTTTTGAAAGGGAGCACGTGACGCTCCAACGCCCGGCCCCACTTTGCGACATCAAAATGCAAATCTGCGCGCCAAAATTTTACTTGCCTTTTCCTCTTTTTCTTCTTCAGATAGTATGGGAGCTCAGCCACAGCGTCACTGTTTTGCGAGTCGGTGATGCAATATAGTGGTAACCTCAGACGCTTTGGTGTCTACGGGTGCCCAGAGAAGAAAGAGATCCGTCGTTAATCTCAGTCTCCAGTTTCCTCAGTCTGGTTGCTGTTTCAAAAAGAGATCTACATGTCATTCTTTTGTTTGTGTGTTTACGTTTGTGTTCGGCTTGGCGCTTTTGGTCATCGCTTGGCAGTCGCTGTCATGTCGCCAATGTGTGGAGTGGTGGGTACACCATGGTCACCTCAACGCTTGGCTCTAATACTTGACGGGCCGTCTTTGTTCGTTTGATAGAACGTGTTCGCTGCATACTTCCAATTTTATTTGGCACCTGGATGATAATCATCAAGTATGGATGAAGTCTTGAATGAGCCAAGCTTTTGAGATTGATATCTGCTGAGCATGAACATCGCTTTGGCAGAGACAACCCAGCTTCTGCAAGCCCAACGAGTAGTTTTTGTGGAGGCTCTCGCATCAAGACCGTCACGACAACATTTGCATTCATCAACATATTGAATTACATTGCTTCAATCAACATGAGCAATGACTACTGATTCATCTCTTTCACAAATCAGAGGTCAGAGTAAAACGACGGCCTCTGTCCTATTAAAAGTCTGCACATCCATACAGTTGAACCCTCCCATTCCTGATCCTGAGTGTCGAAGATCGTCAGCGCCTTGGCCTTTGACATGCCCGGCAATCAATCTATTCTGCTGATGCATAGGACCAAGCTAAGCTTAACCCCCTTCTCCTTCTTCTGATTCTTTGGTCGAACCAAAAGTTAAACGACGTCCTTGGGCACGGGCCAAAGCAAGGGGTATATCTTCCTCCACGCTCAGTAACAAGGCCACCCCATAACCCTGAATATTGTCAGCGCCCTGATCTTCAGTTTTCACAATGATACGCCCGTCAATTAGTCAGATTCAGCTGATCCAGAGGTCCAGCCTGTCACTGAACTTGACCTACTTCTCCTTCTTGTGATTCGTTGCTCGACCTCCATCTCAAGAATGAGCGGCTCGAGACCCGATTTGGCGTGCAATAGCTCAAGAGCACCCGGCTGGTCGATGTATGCGCTTAAAATGATCCGTAGACACGGCTTCTTGACCGGGGGGGTGGGGATATCGATCCTGGTGATAGTTGGGAAGTGATCCAGGTATAGCGTATCCAAAGATGGATTGATATATGCCTTTCTGCATCTCTCGCCGGACTCATTGGTGGTATGGTTGACATATCTTGACCAGACATTACACTCATAGTAGTGCCTCAATGTCTCCTGTCGGGTTTCGCTGTTGATACGCAGGGTTACAGGCAGCTCGGGGTAGTCACGGATTCTGCCAACGCCAGGGCTAGAAATTGTGATGGTTTTTGGCTCCCATGTGTGGCGGTAAATCATGAACCGAAGTTCGAGTGGAAGTGTATGAAGAGGCGTGAATGTGATCGAAGTTGAAGGGTCCGCTGCCGTACTGTCTCCTGCTTCTGGAGAACCATTTGTTGTGTTGCCCGTGGTGTCGTCAGGTGGGGCACTCATCTTGGGCGAGGGTACCAGGGGGGAATAGGTGTTGATAAGGGCTTGAGAAGACAGGAAGTATTAAAGCGAGAGTGCACCCATGTTGGCAGTGCAGTTTGAGACTAGGTCACATCTGAAGATGACACCGATATGTTTGAAAGTTTGATTCTCGAGTCACAGCCCGGCTGTTGATGTAGTTGGTAGGTTTGGATATGCTGATAAAAAGCCAAGAAAACGAGATAGCGTGAAGCCTAGTTTCTCAAAATCGCCGAAAATCGCGAAACAGGAGCACGCCGCAAGAACATCAGAAACGGTTGAGAAACCGATGCTCTGGGTTGAGGTGGATGAGTTGACGTTGGAAGAAGCTACTGGGGTCGCCGTTGACAATTTTGATTGGTTAGTTCAACGTCGAATCGCGTGCGCACCGACACCCGCCCGATATCCGAGCCCGGCGCTGGGAATGGTGGAGACCAATGACATGACCGCCATCAGGTCTCACGAGCACGCAATCGACTAAGGATGCATGGCAGACAGATGACTCTGAAGAGGCTTCAGATCACGACTTCCGAAGATGGCGATATCTCAGTATTGTAGACCCAATATATTGGGCTATCTGCCTTTCGAACCTGGCGCTTTTCTTCTACCTCTCCCACTCAGCGCGTTTTTGGCTTTGAAGCGGTTTGTGCACCGGACCCTGCGTTAATCGTTACGTCGACACCGGTTCACCAACCTTGCAGTAGCGCCGCCTCTCTGCACAACACATTAGGGTTCCTTCGTCCGAGGAACTCGATTCTCACTCAGAGCCTTCCACCATGGCGGACGCCACAAGTTACAAGAAGCCGCCCGTCGACAACGACACGTATTCCGACCATGTCGACAGTGAAGCCGCCAGCGAGGTCTACGATGAGAACGGTTCTCTACTCAGCGGAAAGACGGGGAGCAGCCTTGGATATGGAGTCCCAGATTCGAGAAAAATTGGTGTCACAGGTGCTGTCTTCTTGATCCTCAACAAGATGATCGGCACCGGCATATTCTCCACACCGTCCAGTATTTTCGCTTCGACCGGTTCGGTTGGCATCAGTATTCTCTTGTGGGCAGTCGGTGAGTTGAGCGGTTCCTAGTGACTCAGCTCATGTTTGCTAACAAAGCACAGCGGGACTTCTCACTCTGTCCGGTCTCAGTGTCTACCTCGAATTTGGCCTTGCTATTCCACGCTCTGGAGGCGAGAAGAACTACCTGGAACGTGTATTCCGGAAACCGCCATTTCTCATCACAAGCGTCTTTGCTGTCCAGATGATCTTGCTCGGGTTTTCTGCTGGCAACTCTCTTGCATTCGGTCGATATGTGTTGCTAGCATGCGGTCACCCTATGCCTGATGGCTTGGTTCCACGGATAATCGCCGTCGCCTGTATGACATTCGTCGTGCTCCTCCACGCAATCAAACCCACATGGGGTCTGCGACTTACCAACGCACTCGGGGTCTTCAAGGTGCTGGTTTTGTTGCTCATTGTCTTCGCTGGATTTGCGGCATTGGCAGGATACCGCTTGATCCCGGACCCTCACAATTTCGACAACTTTTGGGCCATCGAAAAGGGGGATGGGTATGGCGGTGGCGGGGCCTATGCCTATGCTACCGCTCTCCTGCAGGTTGTTTACAGCTACAAGGGGTGGGAAAACGCCAATTATGTCATGGGAGAACTCAAGAATCCCCAGAGAACACTGAAAATTGCGGCGCCTCTCGCGGTCATTGGCGTTACCGTCCTGTATGTGTTGGCGAATGTGGCTTATTTTGCGGCTATTCCGAAGGCCGAGCTGGCAAAGTCCGAGGTTATTGTTGCTGGCCTCTTCTTCCGCAACATGTTTGGAGAGAGCGTCGCCGCCAGGAGCTTGCCGGCTTTCGTCGCCCTAAGCAATATCGGGAATGTTCTCGCCGTCAGCTTCGCCCACTCCCGTGTCAACCAGGAGTTGGCAAAGGAGGGAATCCTACCATGGAGCAACTTTTGGGCTTCTACCAAGCCCTTCCGGACCCCTGCTGCAGCGGTATGTTCTTTTCCAGTCTGACTATTCTGACTGATACCACTCGAACTTTACTGACCACCTGTACAGCTGTTTTTGCATTGGATCGTCACCGTTATTGTGCTCGTTGCACCCCCTCCCGGCCCGGCCTACAACTTCATTGTCAATCTGTACACATACCCAGGAGCATGGATCAACACCATGGTTGCTGGTGGGCTTATTTACCTGCAGTTCAAGAAGTCCGAGAACTGGTCGTCGCCGTGGCGCACGTGGCTTCCGGTCACCATTGTGTACCTCCTACTCAACATTTTCCTCGCCATCACACCCTTCATCCCACCAAACAGCGACTGGAACGCCGATGGCTATCCATACTACGCATTCCCTCTCGTGGGAATTGCCATTTTGCTGCTGGGCGTGGTGTATTGGGCGGTGTGGACCAAGCTTTTACCAAAGCTTGGTGGCTACAGTATTGTGGCGGAGACGGTTATTGATGAGACGGGCGAAGAAGTGATGAGATATCACAAGGTTCCAACAACAGGTCCCAGGGAGGCGACGGCGCAACCGCTCCTGTGGGACGGAAATGCCAGTGTCCATAGCGGTTATGGTTCGCTGTGACGATGGCGTGAGGACATGAGCGTTTACGAATTATGAATGAGACGATGAATGGGACATGACATAAGGACTGTCTTTGCATATATATGGCGCAGGGTTTACTTTCAACGGCATAGCATTATATTATTGGCTGGGTACGGACTTTCAACATCGTTTGGGCATGGGACGGGATAACGCGATAGAACTATTGGAAGACAACAAAGATTTCAACTTTCTTTCTCTGACTGGCGACTCTGCGCGTGCTCTGTGTGTTGACGAGAGGGACATTCTTCAGCGATAGCGCCCCGACACCCCGTCATTGCGTGGAATAGCGTGTCGCATTCCATCCTTCTATCACCATCAAGTTCCACCATAATCCATAATTAATCCTGATGGAGTTGGCACTTTCCAGGTAAGCACCTCCTTCCCGTCTGCATCACACACACTCAATTTATTTTCATCTTTCTGGCCAAGCAGTCAGGCCGCATTGCAGCATGGCAGTGCTAGATTGCACCGCATCCATCATCATCATTCCTCAATGGTCATCACGATTCATCCCGCCTTGGAGGAGGCATGAAACATGGTGAGCCGCCCCAGCAACCGAACACTACTCATAGTCAAGCATACAAATGGACGGCGATGCAACTCATCATCCATGCCAGATTGGTCGAGTGGTCAGCAGTGGCGCATCTTTCGGTACGGGATTCCGAGATCTGCCCAAGCATCCTGGTTTGCGTGGCTGTCCAAAAGCAGAAAAGCACCGAGCGTCAAGCCGTGTGTGTGAAGATGTAAATCGCAGACTAACCGTCCCGTGGACTTGAATCTCGGTTGTGGCTTCGGCATATCACGATCCGTTACCGCGATGGTCGACCTTCCTTCTAGACATGTAAGTAATCAAGTCACACGGTACAATACGTCATTTGACGGCCGGCTGTCCCGTGTCACGACTGCCTGGCTTCATAATATCTCACTGCCTTTTCCTGCCATGAACTAGGGAAGCGCCCCAGTCCACTTCGGCCATTCTTCCCGCCGTTGATATTGCGCGCGGGTCTCCTTTTATATTAATTCGACCACTTCCCACCAGTCGTTGGTGCAGGATCCGCTCATCATGTGTGGGTTCAGTCACAAAAGAGCGCAACAACAAGCTCCGTCTTGACAAGGACCCAACCCCATATTAGCCGGCAAATCGCAAAGCGAGCGGCAACACCACACAACCACTGACAGTCGAGCGGGAACCCAGCAGCGGGCCTAGACTGGAAAACCTGGGGCAATCACAAATGAACTGGAGAATCTGGGGGAATGTCGGCTTGTGTATCCCACCCGCCCCGCCATGCAACGGCAGAGCAAGCCGCAACCATGTAAATGGAACGTCCCTAAACGGCAACCGATGTAGCCTTCCCACGACTATCTCTACCTTTTAAAGACTCAGGCTCATCTTCCACACCCTCACTCTTCTCTTTTCCTGTCTCATCACATTTCTTGCTCTTGTGCCACCAGCCAGCCAAAACCAAATTCAAAATGTTGACCTCCCTCATCAGCACCCTCGGCCTCCTCGCCGCCGGCGTCAACGCCCACGGTGCCGTCACCAGCTACATCATCGACGGCAAGACCTACCCCGGCTACCAGGGCTTCTCCCCGGCCAACAGCAAGAATGTGATCCAGCGCCAATGGCCCGACTACAACCCCATCACCTCTTGCAGCGCCTCCCAGCTCCGCTGCAACGGCGGCACCTCGGCCACCGAGTCCGCCCCTGTCCAGCCCGGCTCCAAGGTCAGCGCCGTCTGGCAGCAGTGGACCCACTCCCAGGGCCCCGTCATCGTCTGGATGTACAAGTGCCCGGGCGCCTTCAGCTCCTGCGACGGGTCTGGCTCCGGCTGGTTCAAGATTGATGAGGGTGGCTTCAAGGCTAGCAACGGCGTGTTCCTCGACTCGGAGAACCCGTCTGGGTGGGAGATTGCCAAGCTTGTCGGTGGCAACAAACAGTGGACTAGCACTATTCCTTCGGGGCTTGCTCCTGGAAACTATCTCATTCGCCACGAGTTGATTGCCCTTCACCAGGCCAATGCTCCTCAGTTCTACCCCGAGTGCGCTCAGCTCGTGGTTGGCGGGTCTGGCTCGGCTCAGCCGGATAGCTCTTACAAGGCTGCTATTCCTGGGTACTGCAAGGATGGCGACTCTAACATTAGGGTAAGTTGTTGTCTGCGAGGGAAGTTGAAATGGGATAATGGCTGACATGAGTATGATAGGTCCCCATCAACAACCGCAACATTCCCCAGACCTATGTTGTCCCCGGCCCTCCCGTGTGGCGCGGTGCCTCCAAGAAGGCTCGTGACTTCTCTGCTTAAGTGGTTTGATGAAAGTCCACGGGATGAGGATGATTAGTGGAAGACAATTTTGGGTACATGCCTTGGTTTCCTAGCTTTGACTTGAGCCATGGTAGCATTTCGCCCGCTTTGATTCATGTCAATCAACTTTTGTATATAGCTCTTCGCCAATTGACACAATGTCTTCACTGGTTACAGACTGTTCACGTTTGATTTCTTTGGTGAAAGGGACAATCAACAAGAATCCCCTTTGCTTTTCTTCTGATCTCGCGACTATCCAAAACTGTCAACCATCACCTGATTCCTTCTGAAGTTGCCTGACTTGTTCCATCAGCACATCATTTATTGATAGGTGGATAGTTTACATCGATGGAAACAATAAAAGTTTCCCATGGTTGAAAGGCGGGTTAGATGCCAGCATCTAACCGTCTGATTTGACAGGACCATGACTGATCACCATCGTTCCCTGTGTCCTCTTCCTTGCTCTTGTCCTCTTGATACTCGTCCTTTGTGGCATCTTGGTAGCTGTGAACTTCACAGATTCTTCTCTCAACACTTTCCTCGTCATCGTCGTCGTCATTATCATTATCTACCCCGGATGCAGTCGATTCATTGTTTCCCTCATCTTCGGGCACTACATCCAATTCATGCGTGGGATACCGGTGTATGCGCCAGTTGAGTGCGGAGTGATGGCACTGAAGCAAATGCAATAGTCTTTGCAAGTATAGCACGCGTAGTACGTCCCAACTACCGTCTGAGTTGCACAAATAGTTAGTATGTGTGTCCTTGTAGATAGTCCATGCAGAACCTTACCAGCAAACAGGCTTCACAGCGCAGCAAGGTGCCCTTGCCGCCAATGAATCTCATCCTTTCTCGGCAAACCATTCTGTCGTATTTGATGCTGGTGATCCACCACTGGCGTTCGCTGCGCCCCATGGATTGAAGTTCATCCTCTGACGGCGTGGCAAGACTGACAATATCTTCGCTGTGGCCGTAGCTGAAGACTTGAGCGAGTTGGTAAGCTGTCCAGGAGCGAAAGGCTCCTTTGCCTTCCACCAAGCGGCTTGCACCGCACCGAAGAAGTTCTCGGACAATGTCGGCCAATTGGGTAGTTTCTGCTCCCCAATTATCATCTTGGCGCATCGCACAAAGTAGGGGGGTCCATCCATCGTGGTCGACTAGATTGACGAGATCTGGATTGTGGTTCAGGATGTATTTGACTACATCCAAATGTCCACCCAACACGGCCATGTGCAGCATGTTTGCGACCCAAAAAGTCTTTGGTATTGAGGCTGGCTCCCGCTTGAATAAGACATTCGATATAGGGGACGCCACGATATGCGGTGAAGTGAATTGGATGACGGCCCATGCCGTCGCGAATGGTGACTTCCTGGCCCAGTTTGATCAGCTTCTTGATAATATCCAGCTCTGCACCTCCCAAGATTGCCGCGCTCAGGGTGCTGCCGATCCAGATGGCTCCGCGCTGTAGTGAAAACTCCTCTCTGCCCGTCTTTAGAGAAAACCGGTCGCTGTTGACAGAATAACGCAAGATGGGCTGCTTTTGGCCATCATCGTCCCCTCGTTGAAGGGCAGGTGGCTTGGAAAGTTGTTCCCGGTTTCAAGTTGTACCTGTTAGTTGATACTAGATCCATACTCAACCAAGAGCTTTACCCATTCAAGACCCAGACCCGGCTCACGGCAGGCAATGTGGAGGGAAGAGCCGCGAAGACCCGTGCCTCCCTCATTGACATCAGCACCTTCCTCAAGAATCAGGTATCTTGCAACCTCCAGACTTTTGACCCAAAGGGCCTGGGAGAGAGGGGTGATGCCGTCCTCGGCCACGGCATTCATGGGATACCCGCGCTTAATGACGAGCTTGACCATCTCGACCGTGGTTCTCTCCCGAATCCAGTGAAGTGGCGTGTTCTCAGAATCAGTCTCGTCATCAACCTTCAAGTTGTAGAGAAACAGCTTCTTCAAGAACTCCGTGTTTGGGGTGTGTGGACGCAGAAAGCAACCAAGGGCGGCATTATCTCGCTCCCACCATACAAGGTCGGATCTGCTCCCGCATCCAACAGATCCTAGAAGAGGTCTTCGTGACCATCTCTGATAGCAAGCCACAACATCGTGCTTCTGCTCCATAATATGTTCACATCCTGTTTGTGCTTGAGAAGCTCTCTGGCAGCATCAAGGGCAGAGGAGCGAGTGACCGGCTCAATATCTTCAGACTGCAGATACTTGAAGTCGTTCTCTTGAAAATGGCGGAAACATCTATGTTTGACCGCTTGTCAGTGTTGACAGCTGTATCGAATTGCCGCACCATGTGAATTTTGCTTCCTGAGCGATGTTACCGTTAACATGACTTCAAAATCACATGGTGCTTTATGTACCTGAGCAAGTAAGCAGTCAACCGCTTGACCGGTACCTCTTCTAGGGTTATCAAAAAGAAAAGTGTTCCCGTTCATCTAGAAATTGGGGGCAGAATTGACTGACACAAACAGAAGAGTTTCCAGAAGAGCGGTCAATGCCGTTCATAGAGAAAAACCGGGCAGTGCCTGGCTCCATGACAAACAACTTTATAACCCCCCCTCCCCCACCACTCACAAAGTCCCATTAAAAGCTCTGAAAAACCCCAGCGGAAACCCATCCGCCATAGCCTGAAACCCCGCCACGTTAGGATGCAAATGATCCCCCCCATCAAACTGCCTCGCCAGCTGCGCCCGATTCCCCGGATCCCCAATAATCTTTGCAAAATCCACCGTCGCGTCAAACGTCCCGCTGTTCAAAATCCACTCATTCACCTTCACCCTCGTCTGCTCCCTCGTCGGGTTGCTATAGCTCTGCCCGCTCCCCGTAAACTGAGTAATCGTCCCCCCTATCGTCTTGATCCCCGCTGCTTTGCACTCCCTAACAATCTGCTGAAACGCGCTTTGCAACCTTGTCGCAATGGAGTTTTGAGAACCAGAGTCGGTGCCACCGCCGCCGATGTCATTCACCCCAATGAAGATCATGACATATTTCACGCCCGCTACTTGCAAAGCGTCGCGTTTGTACCGGGTGAGGAGGGTCGGTCCCAGACCGCCAGAGAGAACGGTGTTACCCCCCGCAGCCTGGTTGTTGACGCCGATGTGGTTGATTCCCTCTTTCTGCATACGTGCGATGAGCAGGTCAGGCCAGCGGTTGTTCCCGTCGTCGGTGCTGCCTCTCCCGTCGGTGATGCTATCCCCCAGGATCACAAACGCGGAGTGATCCTTTGGCTTCCAGGCTTCGACTGCGGACAGGAAGTACCAGTGCTTGGTGTTGGCTCCCCCGGACAGGGTGGCGGTGCTGACGCGGTTGCCGGACTGCATGTGCGAGGTTGTGCGGCTGCCAGGGTGGCCGGTGATGCTGCTGCCTGACTGGCCTTGCTGGGAGTAGAGGGAGACGGCGATGTTGGTCTGGGGGCCGACGGAAAACTCGATTGGGTCCGTGTACGCTACCTGGCCGCGGGGGACGACGATGGAGGAGGAGCCGTTGCGGAAGGTGAGGGGTTTGAGTGTTGCGGCGTCGATGCCGGCTACTCCGGCTTTGTTTCCGGCGGCGAGGGCGATGGAGGCGGCGGTGATGGGGAGGTCGCTGCCGCCGAAGGTGTTGCTGATTTGGATGCGGAGTCTCTCGGCGCCGATGGAGAGGTGGAGGGTTTGTCTGATGGTGGCATCGCGGAAGACGCCTCCGTTGGTCTGTGAAATGATTGTGTTAGTTTGGGCCGGATTGCGACACTGAAGAGAAACATACGAATTGCGAAGGTGGCATATTGTTAGGCTCAACCAGCTGAGGCATGGAAGTCCATGTTGCCACCCAGTGATTATCCTCCTGACGAGAGTTGAGTTCTCTCTCGTCCAACTCGGCGGTTGGAATAGCAGTAGCCCATCGTGCTGACACCAGCAGCAACGAAGAGGCAATTCTCGCCCACGAAGAAAGCATGGTGACCACTTGAGTTATTAATTTAGTCAAAGCTAAGAACACTCGCCCCTCCAAGACCTGGTGATTGTTGAAATGAGCATTTTGAAGCTCTTATACAACCCGCTGGTCCCGCCGGCGGATGATGAGTCCCCGAGGTTTAATTGTCGGTGCTAAGGAGAAGCTATCTAATTTAGCCACGAGGCAGAGTAGTACGGGGCCCAACAGATCCTCGTGCGGGCTGCGTAAGTGGGCTTAGATCGTGGTTATTTACCCAGCGGGAATACCGTGGCGGGCTTGGGTGATGCGGGTGATCTGCTGTGTCGTCCTTTCTGTATCGTGGAAAATCTGTGGGGAAGCGGGAAGAACAATGGAACCGAGACCATGAGCATTATGGTGGCATGTCAGGGGTAAATATCCCAAATCCATCCACACTCGAGTTTGTTGGTACTTCAAATGCATTGCGGACTTGAGGTATGGAATTAAGTTCGCGCCGTGTATAGTATTGCAAACTCAAACCCAATGCCGAACTTACTTCCTGGCCAGAACCCTTCGAGCTTTCTCATATTCATTTCTTCCTCTTGGTAACAATTGTCTGAACATTCTTGGGCTGATGGAACCACCGGTTGATCAGAGTCCATTCCTTCTTCGGGTCCACCAACTCGAAATCGTAATCGCGGATTAGTTCTGGAAGGGCCTTGTAGATTTCCATCATTGAGATCTGTAGTTTACATTAGCCAACTGTGCCCCAGTGGGAAAAGAGGTATATGCTCACATTCTTGCCCAAGCACATATGGGGGCCACCACCAAACTATTTCCAACAGAGTCAGTAACAGGAGCTAATAAAGGGTAAGTTGGGTCAAAGACTCACATTCAGCATGTGTCTCTCCAAATCAGCAGCATTACGACTTAACCACCTCTCCGGCACAAACTCATCTGCATCCTCTCCAAACACACCTTTATCACGCTGTACAATCTGAGGGTTGCATCCAACTTTCACCCCAGGAGGGAAGAACTCTCCCAGGAGCTCAACCCCTTCCTTGGGGGTGTACCGCGGGAACGACAGACCAAGACTGGCGTGGACCCTCATGCCCTCCTTGCAGCAGGCGTCAAAATAAGGCAGCTTGACTGCATTAGCATACCTGACTCTCCCAGACGAGCTGATCCGACCCTCGGCAACGGCCGTATCAATCTCATCTCTGAGCTTCCGGTAGGTTCTAGGATTTTTCGTGAGGTGATAAAGAACTGAGGTGATGGCACTAGCCGTGGTGTCGGATCCCGCGATGCTGTTGTACAAATGTCAGTATATTCACGCAAGTCAAAAGCGAAATTAACCCACATAGCGGTGTAAATCTCCCCTCTAATCTCCGGCGGACCAAAGTTATCCAAATCCCCATGCTCCTCCATCACTCGGAAGAAGCTAGCCAGCATATCATCCTTCTCCATCACGCCACCGCTCTCCTCCAGCTCCTTCTGTCGTTTCTCAACAGCCTCAACCCCCGCATCTGTCATCGTGTCCATCGCCTTGACAGCTGCCATCGCACCGGGGACGACAATAGAGGTCATCAAAACAAGACTGCGCATCCAGCGGGGCACAAACGCAGAGGCTGCCATGAATAAGATCAGCACGTCGGTCGCGTTGATCCAGCCCCTGTAATCCTTTTTGGTCTCCAGAAAACCAAACGGACGGCTGAAGAAAAGGATGCCAATCACGTCAAAGGCGTAGTAGCGAAGCCAGAGAGCCATGTCAGTTGGCCTGCCAGACTCGCTGGCGTCCTTGACACGTTGATAAAGAAGTTCGATACACTCTTCGATGGCTGGCTCGTAGCGGCCGACGTTGGTCATGGTGTAGACATGGTTGACCAGCTTGCGGCGCTCGCCGTGGGACTTGGGGTCTATGTTGCAGAAGTGCTCCGGGAATCGGGCTGTTTAATGTTAGCGTTGGCCGGTTTGTCATGATATTTCTGTTACATACACCATGGCATTGAGAAAGCCGAGTAAAACTCAGTCTAATCCTTATTGTTAGCAAAATCCTCTTACCCCTAGCACTCCAGGTTGAAAGGTATGGCAAACGTACCTTGGTAAAAGTTGTCCCGGCTCCATAGATGGCCTTGATAACGGTTGGGTCTGAGATAGACACCTCGTTCTCGGCGATGCGAATGATGGGACCTGAGTTGTTAGCTAACACCGTGTCTTGATATCAACAAATCAAAGGACAAGGCACTCAACTCACCATGTTTTTCGTGCCACTTTTTCAACGTGACCTCTAAGTGACCTGAGTACAGCTCCTTGATGATCCACAGTCTCGAGAAAGAGGCGAGAAAAGGACCCGGGTATTTGGAGTAGGGATGTAACCATCGACAGTAAATGATCCACCCAACGAACCAGGTGACCAGACCACCTAGTAATATCGACATGACTGCCATTACTGCCGTCAGTGGGTTCCGAGCAAAGTCAGATGATCAACAGAAGAACTGGAACTTTTCCCCATCTCCCTCGTCCAAAACAGCGGGCTCAACCTCCTGTTAAGAGGACTGATGAGCGGGCATCACTCTCGCCAAGATCAAACCCTAACTGTCTTACACACCCCCCAGTTCGGAGGACATCCTGCAGGGCCCTATCACCATTATATCGCTCCACCTTCGGCCTGCAGGTATCTTTCCCCTCTCCTGGTAAAGGTCTTGGCCCGCGTCTGCAGAAGATCTCGGTCAGGTTCGGAGGGTTGCAACCCAATGAGAGCTCACATGTCGAAATGGAAGCTGATCTTCATCGACATAATCGCCAGCCAGCTGGACGAGCTGGTGTCTCCTCACGGTCAACCGGGCGTCAATATTGCGTGATGCTCGACACTGCATACGAGCGGTTGGTCTGAAATCGCTCAATCATCGACAAGCCAAGGACGGGATACAGTTCTACTTGGTGTTGTTGGTGGTTATCATTGAGCCTTGTGTAACCACGCAAGACTGCCGGGCTGTGCCACACCAGTCCGCCGCCCAATCACAATCGTCCGCTTGCCATCCGAGAGACCGGAACTGGCAAGGCCCTTCTGCAGCATCACATCAAGTCAGTGGTTTCGAACTCTCAGAAGGGTGTTCAGTGTCGATAGTGTAAAGGTGCCATGAATTCCTCCTCCCCGGGCCAATCAACGGTGGCCCATATATGAAAGAACCTCAACTGGAGAACTACACTACTGCAGTCATCAAAGGAGCTCCCGCCACTTGATGGGCCGATATCCCACGATTTCGGCCGAGCTGTTTGACCCCGCAGCGCCAACACGGACGATGATACTGTGCTGCCTGAGCATGCGTCGCTGGGCCGTTGAGAGCTGTTTGAGGTGGGAAAACTTGGATTGTCCATGCCATTGTTGCTTCTGTTGGTAGCCAAAAGAGAACGTTCGAGTTGCGTTGGGTGTTGTGCAACTCCAGGGCCTGATCCCAGGAAACTTAAGCGCAATGTCCGGTGCCAAAAGAGTGGGGGAGCCGGGCATTTGTGTAACCATGGAAATGTAGAAAAGCGGCAGAGAATGGACTGGTTCAAGAGTAGCAGTGAGTAGTACAAACGGAAAAATGATCTTCACACCAAACGCAAACCCCATCCTTGCCTTGCAACACAACTTCACGCCCCCGCGTTTCTGCCTTGTGGAGGCATTCCTCGAGGGACACAAGGGTGGCCCTTGAACAAAAAGTCATGCACGCCAAGTGACAGCTAAAGAAAAGAGAGGCTTCGCAACCTCGGATATCATTCTGTGTGTAAGTAGCCCAATTGTACAGTATTAAAAAAAAAGGTAAACAGAAAAGACCTCGAACACAAAACAAACAGACCAGCCAGCCCCCAAATCCAGGCCAGCAAACGCAAAATGCAAACGCTTGAAATGCTGCCGATATTGCGGTTTAGTGCGAACCCATAATCTCGAAAATGCTCGACATGCTAGCCTTGGGTTTCAGGCTTCCACCCATGCCCATGCCCATGCCCATACCCATGTTACCTCCTGACAAAGACCCAAAGCCCATGTACGGTGTTCTGGTCGGTGATGGTTCGAGAAGGTCCAGGCCTGGCATCATCGGTTCCGGCTCGTCGTCTGGATGACGGAAAGAAAAGATCGAGCTCGACAAGCTGGGGAGGGGTGTTGTGGGCGAGGGCGTCGCCGTTGAGGTTTCGGACGATGACGAGTCGTTGAGGTATGCCAGTAGAAGAGCATGAAGCTCGGCCGTCGCAGTTGGGGAGAGAATTGTTGGCCGGTCGATTCGCTTGTAGGAACGAGGTCGGGACCCCAGTGCGGAGCCGGTTCCCGAACGTGCCGAATGGACCGAGAGGGGCCGGGTGGCCGTTTCGTTTTCGGGTAAGGAAAGCGTGATCAAAGATGGGAGCTCGGGTCTGGAGGAAGGCCGAGGGGACTCGTCGAGCGAAGGGAGACTAGTCGGTGAACTGGAAGGAGAAAGAGCGGGAGGAGAGAGCGAGGGACTGGTCGGAGAAGAAAAGTCGAGAGAAAGATCGAGCGAAGTGGACGGGAACGAGAAGTCCAGCGGTTCTGGTTTGTCTTTGAGTGGTGATGATATTATGGACTGCGGCCTGGGTTGTGGTGCCATGGAGAGCCTCTTGCTGTGCCGACGCTCCAACTCGGCCTGCAAGTTTCTGACGGGAGACGAAGCGCGCTCATATTTCTTGTTCGGTCTGCTGGGCCCCTTCTCGAACAAGGCAATAGCTTGGGAGACGGGGACGTTGCTTTCAGTGGTATGGTTGAGGTCGTCGAGCAAGAGCGAGAGGTCGGCTTCTTCGAGATCGCCCAACAGCTCGAAGACTCGGTCAATAGACGAGCGCGAACCGGTGCGCGCGTGTGTCGGCATCTTGAAGTATGTACGTGGTTTGTCGTAGTAGTGAATGAGGCGGTATAAAGAGCGGATAGAGCGCGATAGGCCCAAAAGGAAAAGCAAGTAACAGAAAAAGGCAGAGGGGAATATCAACAACGAAGGGAGCTCACGAAGAGCATCATGACATGGCGAGGGTTGAATTTGAATGGTCCCGAAGCGTAAAATGACCAGAAATTGGGACAAGACGCGCCAGCTGCAACGCCAATTCGCCAATTCAGGACGGTGGATCCCCCCGCAGACTCTGGCAGGGACTCAGTGGGCTTTTGGGCGGGCTTTTTGATAGCGACACTGTGCGCTAGCGTCACAGGATCCCAGCGCCCTGGCCGTGGAACCCGGGCCCGTGCTCCAGGAACGGCACACGATGAGGTGGTGCCCCTGAACAACCTGCACGGAACGTGCCATTCAGTTCGTCATCGCATCATTCGAAACATATCTTGTGACGCTCTCTCATCGCCGCCACCCCCAACACCCCCTCTGAACATTATCTATCTTCACGAGCCGTCCAGTGAGTGCTTCTTTCTCTGGTTGACTGCGACCGACTCTCGCTCGTCTCGGGGACGTTTCGTAACCATCGCTCTCCCTACCTACTTCAGGCGTCATCCCTCAATGGTGTCTGTGTTTGGGAAGAGCGGTTTGAAGACGTTAATGAAGGGAGTTTATTGCAATACCGACGCTGATCATGGAACAGTTGAAGATGGCGATCAGGTACATGACCTTTTCAGCATCCGTTGGATCAGTTGATGCTCCAAGAACCTGGAAAGCTGCTCAACAAATTCGATGTTGATAGGCAGGCCAATGCCATCTTTTATCGGCACGATGGTCTGGCGAGGATGACCTGCATTTGTTAGCGGCGGGGCTGTCGGTTAGCGTCTACACGCAACCTCCATGGTCTTCCGCTGCCTGCACCACATGGAAGCACCAGCACAACGTCGGCCCATTTTGGTTCTACTTTACCCAACAGCAACTACACTAACAAGTGGGATTTCAGTAGCGTAACCTACACTTACACTATGAGCTTAGAGGACAGACTGCCTGCTTTGTTCCCAAATACCATGGACTCGATACCCGGTCTATTGGACTCGGGGACCTGAGGCGGAGCAACGATCTTGGACTTCTGCGAGATATCGGGGATCAACAGACCGCCAGTCGCTCATCAAGTTAGAGTGTGCTCGAAACATGCAAGTTGGACGCATCATTGCTCACAATACACCTTCTTGGTCACGAATAGGAGGCAAACTTTACGTCTTAGTTGGACAGTGCCGTCTCAGTCGGGGATGATTGGAGTGCTTCATGGTAAAGGTGGTGGTCACAACAGCTCCGCTACAAGCTACACCTTGCTGGATCGATATGCCAAACCTGGAAGCGGAGTCCTGTCTTGCATTAGCGTGGGCTTCCTGGCCAGTCATCTCTGGATGATGTGCGGGAGTGTGGACTTACACAAGTGACGGACAGATATCCCCTGGCCGCACTAAGAACATATGTCAAATCATGAAGCGCTCCATTGCCAGAGCCACAATGCATGCAACCTGAAAGAGATCTCGGTGTCTATTTAGATCTGAAATCCGCACCATCGGCCCCGCTGCTTACCTTCCGCCATCGGCTACTCCCTCCGCCCAGGCATGGTATTGGTAATCGCAATAGCTAACACGAAGGACCATGTCTATTGTTGGTAGCACATCCCTGAAATGGGGACAAGTATCCCGCAAACACCCGCGATATGCGGGCATTTGCATGCTCACCGTGTTGCCAACAAGTGGCTGTTCTATGATAGATCATAGAGCTCTCCAACTTGAAATGCCTATAGATATCCGACAATTAAACCATCCTTCTCACCAGTCTTCCTTTTCCTTGTATCTACCTTGCTTGACAGGTACTGACCCTGACTCTACCAGTATGACGCTACTGCTATCTTTCAAACAACACTTCACGTACCAGCTCTTAGACTACCTAACCATACAGAGCACCATCCTTCTCCTACTTCTCGGCATATCAACCTACCAAGTTGTACACTTTCTGCGAGCAAGAAACAGACCACCACTCCCAACCAGTCCGCCTGGTGAGTTTCTTCTTGGACACTACCGGCTAGTCCCTGAAGATGCCGCTTTCAAAAAGTATGCAGAATGGTCAAAAGAGTATAGTACGTTGCCACTTTACGTTACAACCCCTCACAAAGGGATCAGTACCCGGTTGGGGTCTCTGACAGTATGCAGACAGCGATGTGCTCTTTTTTGAGACCTTTGGGACGAAGTGGATAGTATTGAACAGCTTGGAATCGGCAACAGAGCTGCTTGAGAAGAGAGGATCAAATTATGCGGATCGTCCGCGATTTGTGATGTTTGAGGAGTAAGTTCTGAAAACTAACCACACCTGAGTACCCCTTTTCAACACCCACCTTGATATAGAAACGCGGATACTTGGATCGAAAAGGGTTTACAGAATCAACATCGGTAATCGAGCTTTCAACTGATGGAGCCAACACACAGAATGGGCTGGTCCCCAACTCTCACATGGCTTCGCTGGGGGCCAAAATACCACCTTCACCGCAAAGTCTTACAGCCCCCTTTTGCCAAGTCCAAAGTAGGGCAGTATCAAGACTACCAGCTACGAGAGGCACTGATATGCTGCAAAAGCATGCTCGACGACCCGGAAAACTGGGTTATAGCCGTTAGACGGTTCGCAGTGGCCATCGTTTTGAAGATATCCTACGGGCTCAACGTCGATAGCCCGGACAGCCAGTGGATTAAACTGGCGGAAGAGTCAGCCGAAGCGATAGGTAAATCAGGGCCACCGGCAAGTTCGATCATGGATCGATTTCCTCTCAGTATGCTTTTTTCCTTCACTGGCATGTTGACCGTTGATACCTACTCATCAAATTTCCAGCAAGATACCTACCAACATGGCTACCCTTCATGGAACGCCTCCGCTACGCCCGAACCTGGCGCCACGCAATAGAAGACATCACCCGCCTCCCCTTCGAAGCAGCCATGTCCTCGCCCACCTCCCCAACCAAAAGCTTTGTCCACCACCGCATGGCCATCCACAACTCCAATCTCGAACGGTCTATCCCAAACGACTTCACCATCGAAGACATCAAAGGCGCCGCCGCAACGATAGTCATAGCAGGCAACGACACGGTATTTTCCCCTCCCGTCCTTTTCCCACCCCCTATTCTAACCTTTCCAGACCGCCGCCACATTGATGCTCCTGGTATTATACCTCCTCAAAAACCCTCACGTCCAATCCCTCGCCCATTCCGAAATCTCCTCCCTCCCCCATAATCTCCCCACTTTCTCCTCCCTCCCCTCCCTCCCCTTCACCCACCTCCTACTCCAAGAAACCTACCGCCTAAACCCCCTCTCCCCCCTCGGAATACCCCACTCCTCCATCCAGCCGGACACCTACAAAGGAATGTACATCCCACCCAACACAATCATTTACCAAAACATCTGGGCCATGAACCACAACCCCTCCATCTACTCCGACCCCGACGACTTCATTCCCGAACGGTACCTCCCCGTTGACCAAGGCGGCCGAGGTGAGCCCCTGCCACAGGGAAATTTCGGTTTTGGGAGGAGGGTCTGTATAGGACGACATCTGGCGGAGAATAGTCTGATGATAGTTTTGGCCACGATACTCGCGACGATGGAGATTGGCGAGCCGGAGACGGGGGAGGTGGGTGAGGAGTGGAGTTTTAGGGGGCAGGCGTACGTATTTCCTGATGTGAAAAGGTGGGATGATTGCTGACAGGAAACAGGATTGTAATGCCGTTTAGGGCTTCGTTTAGGCCGAGGTCGGACAAGATGAAAGAGTTGTTGGATGAGGCTGTTAAAAAGTTGGATGAAGAGGAGGGGGAAGATCGTTAGTTAGTTGGGTTATCGTGAAGGTGGTGCTCGTGGACGTGACCCAAGTATTAAAAAGTATTCTAGCTCGTTGTATCGACAGTAACGCTCCATATTTACCGGATCCCAAGCCCGAGCCATACCCAATATATGTACAAAAAAGAGTATGGCGCTCTGCACCGAGTCCAGTCTGGTGTGCAGAGTCCGCCGGGTATCATTAGTTAAGTGTAATATTTCCCCTGAACTGAACAAATGAACGCCGTCATAGCTCATGATCATCATTATCGCCCCCTGGGACGAACGAGTCCCCTGGCCCACCAGTCCCCTCGTAGCCCTGCATCGTCTTGCAGTCAAGATAGTTGTTCTCGATAAACGGAGTGGCGATTTGCACCCCGTAGATCTCTGTCCACTCCTTATCTGCCCCTTGGAACAAGGCATTCGTCCTCGCCTTGACACTACCCAGCACAGCCCTAGGTGCATATTCCCCAGTCGACATGGTCGTGTTGAACAGTCTGATCATGTTGTCGCATGTCGTACCATTGGCAAAAGTCGGCTGGTTGGTGATGTTCTTGAACAACTCCATCGGGTACGGGCTGAGGTTCAACGGAAGGCGCTTCATTTCCAACTCGATAAACTCGGCCGAGTTCACGCTTGAGCCCTTGAAGTGCGTGGCGCCGTTGGGTAGTGTCTCGTAGGCGTCGCAGAGAGGCTCGTACTCGGCTGGAGAGACAATGGTACCATAGGCTCGTGATCCATCCAAAGCAATGTCGTTGGTAGAACTGATAAGCTGCGCTGGTGCCCATCTGAAGGAGGAATACCCATCACCCATAAAGTCGAGGAACGGAAACTCGAACCCAACACGCTAAGAATAGTTAGCTAACCCGGACCAATCGTCTTTGTATTTGAAACAAACACACCGAAAAGTCCTCTATCGTGATGCCATATGCCCTGAACTGAACATCGTGATCGTGGGCGGCTTGCAGCATGACAGGGTACATGCCCTCTGGAAAGTCTGGCAACAAAGATCGATAAGCCCCCTCGAGGATCCGGTACTGTGGTGGGATCAGGCGGCGAGCTGACTCGAGGGAGATAGGAATGATGGCCAGCGTGGCATTGAGAACTCCGGTTGCACTGTTTGGGAATGATTCGGCGAGTATGTTCGGGAGGTCTTGCGAATAGCATACGCCGCCATTTGCCGGAGCTGACTTCCCAAGGCTGAGGAAGAGTGATGATAGTACCAGAACAAAGGCGGCCGAGATTGGCAGGATAGAAAATGGGAACGCCATGTTCGATCAATGCTGCTTTGCCGATGATTTCCAAGGGCTGTGCAAAGGGAAATATGAGGGGGACGTAGCGAATCCAGACAGCACCCGCTTACCACCACACAGGACTCAACCAAAGTTGAGTAGAAAAAAGAGCAATATTAAAAATCAATCGCAAATGACATAACAAGAGGGAAAGAAGAAGACCCAAAGGAGTGTAGGTTCATGAGATGCGATCACCCAGACCTTTTGAGTGAAGTGCACTTCATTGTCCTGTCCCTCCCATTGCCCCTGGGCGGATGGGCGCTGGGCCCGGGGGAAGCAAGACAAGCTCCATCCGGGATCTGTTACATGCCTCCAACCTTGACATTTCGGACGGGCCAGTACATCCGTTTCGGAAGGGGGTGGATGCGAGACCAGCTCTTCCCTGACGGGAGTGCGTGGGCCAAGACCAGATCTCCAGAGTGCCCTTGGGGTGCCCCCCTGTCCACGTGCACTCCCGAGAATGGCAGTTTGGGAACATTTCACATGGCCCACGGGACTGGCGACTGGCACAGCGAATTGGATGGGAGCACCAACACACTTGGAGGCGCGGAAGTCAGCGTTGCCGAAGGCTAACAGCGATAGTGGACGACAACTGGCGACCAACAGCCTGCTGCCCGCACGCCATGAGGAACATGAGGGAGATGCGGATAGCGGCCTAAAATGGGCAGAAAGAGAGAGAAAACGGAAAGTGGGCGTTACGCAGGGCGGGAACACCCAGTGTCGTGCCTAGGAGATCAAAAAGAAAAGGTCCCTGGGCCTCGGGGGTAGGCCGTGTTTCGTCCCGGATGCTCAGTGTTCCGGCGCACGCCGCAAGACCCTCCAAAAGTCAGCCCGCCAATTGGAGGTCATCTTTTGCCGTTGTTCCGGCGTGTTTCTGCGGGATTCTCGGCGGCATCATGAAATATCGATTCTTCGGCATGTTTCGGTGAAAACAATAGCGCTTTTTGACATGTCGTCAATCTTTGGTGGTGTTGTTGAAGTCAAGACTGAGATGCGTGGTCAAGGTTGATGGGCAGGTGGGAGATGCAAAGATGCGGGAGGTGCACGGGCCACTGAAGACTTGGAGCTGCCTGGCTACATCGCAGCTGCAAGCGGCCCGGCGAACTCAAGATCCGTTCTTCGTTGTGGACGGCAAAAAAAGACAGCGCAGATCAAAATCTCTGTTTCCTCCACGGGATGAGGAAAACAATCCATCAAGAGAGGATATTTTGGGCAATTCCGATATGTTACCCTCGCGCTACACGCCAGTTGTCGCCTCTTTGTCGATCTGTTCCAGAAGGTGTGAGGGCAATGTTTCAGGAACGCTACAGATCCCTCACCTCCTGTCTGGCAGCTGTCCCGCAGCCGGTGACAACTGTCTTCAAGGTCCACGAACACTTCTCCCCAGCTCAAAACACACAAGCCACTAGTCCGGCACTTGGTGGACCGACAAGACAAGAGTTTTGCTAGTTCGTCTAGTGGATGTCGTTTAGCTATTTTAAGATCTTTATCCAACAAGAGACAGCCCGGGAGATCCCAGCGGAGTGACATCCCGGAGCCGACTCGCACCAACATGTTCGGACGAAGGCTGTGATCAATCCACCATGCTGAACCAGGTGTTGACTCTAATGGGCGGGCATCATGGCATTGATACGCCAATATTTCACTATCACTATCCTGATTCTCACCCTCATCCGAATCTATGGCTTTCGAGATATCAAAGTCTTTAGGGTCCCGCATGTCAGGCTCTGTTCTTTGGTTGGAGGATACTTCTTTCACGTGGCTATCAAGAGTCGCGAGGCATAGCATCACTCTGTTGGTCTGTTTGTTAGAGTGACCGGGAATAGGGGCATTGCGGACTTACTGACCACAATATGTACTGCAGCTCAAGGCAGATGACACTCGCAAGACAGTGGTCTGAAGGTCAAATGGCCTTGTGAGGCGTTCTCAATGATGGATGAGGCATCTTGGTACAGTTCGCGTGACTTATCAGCGTATTGATTATGAATTGGCAAGCAAACGGTCCGAAACCCCCTCAGCACCTTCAGTTAAGCACGTTACACTGTTGAGTTTGTGCTTAAGATGGATACTATTTCGTCTGTCGGCAATCGGACTTGTGGACCCAACGAGGATCCCCAAACAGAAAATGACCCAGATTCATATCACTCTCTCTTCATCTGTTTATTATCTCGAGGTATGAGGTCTCACGATTGACAAGCCTCCCCACTAAAAATGGTATCATGACCTAGTGAGAAAACTCGTGCCACCATGAATGACGCCCTCACAAATCATCCGGCCCCATGTGAGCATGGCATCACAGGCCAGCGATGAAGTCGGCAAGCTTCTTGAGTGAGTATATAGACTCTCCCAGTCAACCCCTTACAGCTAGAACTCTCCTCGTTCCAACAGTATTCACATCCATACAAGCACACACCCAGAGCCTCGACACAGTTCATATCAAGAGCATTCCTCATCTTCACACCCACACTCACATCAAACCAACTTTTTCTCCAAGGAGATTCACCAAACACAATCAGCAATTTCACCATCACTAAAGCAGCAATGTCTTCCGGCGGCGGCGACAACTATACCTACAAGGGCAGTCACGGCGGCGGCAGCTCTGGCGGTTACGCGCCTGCCATCCCTACTCATCGAAAGAAACCACGCTCTCCCGGACCCCACCAATGAGGAGGCCTGGAAATTTCCTGGTCATAACGACGGCAATGGTGGCAACAAAGGGCAAGGGAGGTCACGGCGGCAACAGTGATGGTAATGGTAATGACAATCGCCAGGGGGGCGGGGGCGGCAGCGGTGTCAGGACCTAATGTGGCTGGAGTTGAACTCTCAACAATAATGCTTAGGCAGTTCGGGGTATTCGCTGGGAATGGACTGGATCTCTAATAGAACTGGCACATTTTGGTGTTTTGGGGTAGTTTTTGGTGGGTGAGGCAGATGCAATAGTTTTCTTGTCGCTTGGAAGGCAGTTGATTTATTCTCAGAATTCGCGTTTGTGTGCCCTGATTATCAATTTTTCAATGTCGAGATGTGCGCATTATCGTCGTGATTGATGTAGGGATATAGTTTTGAGACAGTGTATGACTAGAGAGTGTGTTGCATATGGGCGGTGTTTGAATACAACATCTTGTATTATATTTCATCACGCTTGGTGATTCGCAACGCTGATTGGCTGGAGCTGAAAGGGGTTACCGTAATATTCATGGTTGTACGCCAAGCACCTGAAATCACAAGGTTCACAGTTATTTTTCTTTATGTTATTAGGCCGCCTTAAGGATAGCTCGCTATGACTCGGCTTGAAGAGGAAATGATCAATTTCACGACTCATCTATAAATTCTGTGTTCAAAGCGTGTCCGTAGACAGTGTTCTTAAAAATTCCTTCACTTTACCCTCCCATCTGAACTTCGTTTGCGAAAGTCGACATCATGGACGCCGGTCGTGGAGACTTCATGGCCAAGTTTTTCGGCGAGATCATGCCCATGATCGAAGCTGCCCGCCCTGTCGCCAAAGTCTCAGCGCGTTTCGCCAACCAACGAGCATATAGCAAAGGGACCACCGCCGAGGAGCAAGAACCCAAAGATGGCATCCTCACCACTCTGTCCCAGATCAAGGCAACCGGATCGTTCGCGTCGTTCAAATCTGTCTTTGACCCTTTCGAGCGTCGTCTCGTTGTCAAGAACGTTGGGCCAATCAAGTTCCCAATTACCAAGTTATAGACACGCCAGTTGATCAAGAGAGCTCGTCAGGCCCCTTACGACAAAGGCAACAAGACCCTCGTCGACACCAGCGTCCGCAAGACGTGGGAACTGGATTTCGCATTTGGAAGACGCAGACACAGAAAAGAGCGAGATCACTTTGGACCACTCACCCGGCCCGTGGAAAGCATGGCGTGAGTTCAGTAACGCAATGCTCAAGGACATTGCCACCGACTTGGGCATTTCCACCACCTCCGGCCAGTCCATCTATGCGGAGCCATACAAGTTGCTCATTCACGAGGAAGGCGCCATGTTCAAGGCGCACACCGACACGGAGAAAATCCCCGGCATGTTCGGCACCCTCATCATTTCTCTCCCGTCAGCCCACCAAGGCGGTGACATTGTTCTCAAATACCAAAGCCAGACCACAATCTACAAAACCTCCGAACACAAGCAATCCTGGGCCTGCTGGTACTCTGACGTCTCTCACGAAGTCCTCCCAATCCACTCAGGCTACCACATCGTCCTAACCTTCAACCTGGCCATCAGATCCGCAGGTCAAACCACCACCATCCCCCGTCCCATGGCCCCCTGACTCTTCTCCCAGGCAGAACCCCTCCGTCGGGCAGTCACAAAGTGGCTCCAGGAACCAGCACAACCCAAAGCCCTGTTCAACGTTCTCAGCTACACCTACACCCCCGCCTCCCACTCCATGCACCACCTCAAATCCCTCGACCTCCTCCAAACCCAAATCCTCCACCACCTCTCCACCTCCCTCCCCTTCAGCCTCCACCCCGTCGCCCTCGAACGAGAAGAATACGTCACCTGCTCCTACGACTCCGACTGCGAGCTCCCAAGCGGTAAAGTCCGGCGCGTCAACCTCAACGCCAAGCGCCCCAATCCCAACATCAAGCCCTGGCACGACCCAGATGACATTATCAGCGAGGAGCACAGGATCAAGTGGCTCGTCGATCTGGACGGCAAACCCATTGAGGGGGAGGACCTTATCTTGACAGAGGGGAATACCCTTCAGAAGAGACCGTTTGATAATATTACTGGTGAGGAGACAGAGTGGACGGGGTACATGGGGAATTGGGGACCAGAGCGACCCATTTGTATCGTGTCACGGCGTTGGTTTTGGTGGCTACGGGGACGGTTCCTGTTTCTGTGGATGATGATGACGAGGAGAATGTCACACCGGGCGTCGCGGAATCTGGGGCTGCGGCATCTGGTATTGATGTACCAGCGGCTGCTGCTCCCGATGTTGCCACTCCCGGTGTTGCTGCCACCGCCGAAAACGGTAGGCATATTCCGGTGCCCGTTCCTCCCTCACGCATGGTTGGTGCAGTTCGCCCGAGTACCATGCGCAACGGTTATGTTCCCCTTGAAATAGTCAGAGACGCGGTTAAGCGCGCTCGAGAGGAGTTGGGCATGGAATCCGTAATCATCGGCGAAATGCATTTTCCTTTTCTTTTTGGATATCAACACATGAATTTGACAACAAACAAAGCATAAACTTCACACACCTACACATAGAACTCTAATTAGAACCTTTTCACCTCCATATAACAGTCTCCCTCATTTAGACTTTTTACATCACCCACAAACCTACTTTACCATTTCCATGACATATCCCCCTAAACCCTCTCTCTCACCACACCCCCCGTCACATTCGCCGGTCCATCCCACTGCAACCTCCCCGGCACCCTCTTCGCAATAACCGGCACCCAAACACTATCATACAGCCCCGGCCCCCCATCGGCCGCCCTACTCCCCGGCTCCAAACTTCCCAACTGCCTCTGATCCGTACAACACGGGCTATTAACCCCCCAAAACGGCCCCGCCGCCCAAGCCGTCCACCCAATATACTCCTCATTCTCCTCCATATACCCCAGCATCCCCTCCAACATCAGTTTACACTCCGTCGTATTCGAACCCCCAAACTCAGTAACAAACCCCTTCAACCCATGCTCCCTCAACCAACCCGTCACCCCCGCCAAGTTCGCCACCGGATCCTGCGTACAAGCCGTATGCCCCCCGCTAAAATCCTCATCCAAATACTCATGGATATCCACCGCCAGGTTTTTAATCGGGTCGACAAGTTTGTGAATCCATTTGCTGTTTGCCTCGTCACCTCCCTTTGTCCAGTAATGCCCACCCGACCAGGCGTTTCCTGGAGTCAAAATCATGTTGTTTGCTCCCGCCGCGCGGATTGCCGTGATGGCGGCTTGGAGGTTGGAGAAGACGAGCCGGGAGGGCATGCTATGCGGTTCGTTCATTAGACCGAACAAGACTTTTTCGTTGGTTTTAAAGCGGGAGGCGAGCTCGCCCCAGAAGGCCGCAAACTGGGCTGTTGTCGCGGCGGTGGGGTCGGAGGTGTTGCCTATGACGGAGCCGGAGAAGGGCTGGGAGGAGGGGTCGTTGTAGCGCATGTAGTTGTGGGGGTCGAGGATGGCGTCTGTTTCTGAGGTTAATGATGGTGAAGGAGAAGGGGGGGGGGAGGAGAGAACATACAAGCGCCCTTGGTGATGGTGATGTAATCTATCGCCTCTTTAAAGTGCTCAAAGTGAGTCTCGTTGAACTTTGCCCCGAGGCCGTAAGACAAGGGGCACATCCTCTCAAGGAGAAAGGCAACCCGGTGGAGGTTGACCTTGTGGCTGTCGATCATGGTGTCGACGCCAGAGGTGGAGATGAAGGCGTAATCGACGCCGAAACGGCCGGGGAGACCGGTGCCGCGGGTTTGGGTCGGACTCCAGGCGCCGAACTCACCGCTTGATTGGGCGACGCCGGCGAAGTAGATCGTTGCGGATGTTGCTGGCAAAGCAGCAAGAGCTGCCAACGTTGGCGAGAACTTCATTTTCAATCAGTACCAAGAAAGATGTCTTGTTGCCGAAAACTGACGAGTCCCGGGAAGGAAGCAATCAGTGAAGAAGGTGTCCGACTTTCAAACATTTTCATCGTGCTTGCCACACGACCATATAATTTTAGTAGTAGCCGCAACGAAGCGGGATGAACGAGCGGGTGCAATCTATTTTCTGGAAAGCTTGACCGTGAGCCGAAGTCGATCCCCGATCTCCCATCTACTCGGGGCATGTTGCGGCTGTTCTTGTCGAATGGACGCCCGCTTATTGATGTGATCTTCAGAGGACAATCAATGGGAATGCGAGCTTGGCAAGGATGTGGTGATAACGGCGAGTTGGGAATGGCGGTTTTGGCTTCTGCCCTCGGAGAAATATGAAGCGGGCAGTCGCGAGGGCGGAGGGAGCCTTTCCGGGTGTGGGTAAATCTGCTGCGGTTGCCGTTGACGCGTACAAGGAGTGGCAGAAAACATCATCGTCACCATCATCACCACCACCACCAGACATAGAGTCAATCAGGACAAAAAAATAACAAAAGCTCACCGGCCAACTCCGTAGAGGTGGCCGGCTACGAAACCCTCGGTAGGGTTTTCTTCGTAATGGGGGGGCGGTCGAAGGGGGGTCAAATTCCTTGAAGGCCATCTTAAAGACAGGGCATCACTGAGGAGTCGAACTTAGGCGTTCACGGAGCAGTGCTTTCATACCGGGCATTGTTAGTTGCCTAATCCGGGCCACCTATGTCTTACCCGCTGAGCCATCTGACCATTCCAGTTACCAGATGAGTGCGTAGGTGGTTGCTGAAAGCTACTTCCAGGTTGCGGGCACTGATACATATACCGTCAGACACTGTTGCGCCCTCGTATGTCCTCCACGCCACTCGCAACACAAACGCTGGTCAGTTTTCATTGCAGGTTGCTGCGGGCAAAGATCCTGACTGCCTTTGTGTTTTATCTCTATGAACCTGGCTACACCGAACCCAGTCGTCGACTTTCAATCTCCCACAGCTGCATTGCGCCTCAGACCTTTCGCAGAGACCCAGGCCCGATCTTTCGACAGACTTTAAGGCCCAGCCCGATTGGCATTCGGCGCAGCCTCACTCCAAACCGGCCCACCAGGAGCCACATATTGTGTCTGCCCCTGCTGAATCCTCCACAGCTCAGCCAAGATCTATTAGAATACCTGTCAGCCTCAAATCCGCCACCAGCATACATCGTCCTCAATAGACTTACACCAGGGTCTTCGGGCTTGTAAGCACCCGGCAGAGCAATTCCTGCAGGCAATTGCGTCGTCCCACCTTGTGTCACCCGAATCTGAGTGCAGCTTGGATAGAACTGCGCGCCCATCCTCGTCCCTGCAACGTGCAGGCCCAGAATCTCGTGACGAAGAAGATATTCACCCGGAGCTAGCTTCGGTGGGATAGTGACGGACCACTTGGCGCCTTGTTCGCGAAGGAGGTCAGAGGCCCAGGGCGGATGACCTTGCGGGTTGTAGGAGAGCTGCTCGATCTTGACCCAGACGTTGCCGGTGTCGCCTTTGAAGGTCTTGCAATCGTTGTTGGCACATTTGGCGAGGTAACTGGGAAAACAGCCGTTAGGCGAAGATGGGATCAGTGTTAGAATGGGGAAGCTTACGTGAATACGGGGCCACTGTGGGAAGATCCCCATTGATCCCAGTTGAAAGTTCTAAGACAGTTGTGGTAAGTTGGGATGGACTTTGACAATAGACAAGAAATACATTAGCACTTACACTTTGTCACCAGCCTTGAGCTCGATGATGCCCTGAGCTGGAATATTTCCACCAGCACCACACCTGGCGTATCATCAGCGGCCTAAAAGTCAAAGTCAGAAGTGGGAGATGGCTTGGACATACGTGATATCATTCGTCGTAAAATCGGGCACCGGTCCATTGTTGGCAAGCTGTCGTGCATAGCGGACAGGAGGAGGGTTCACGTAGTTGTCCTGTCCAACCTGCCACGCGAGATAGTTCTTTCCGTCCACGGTGATGCTCTTCAGGAAGCCATGTCCTGATACAAGGCTTGCAAGGCCAACGACCAGGGCCACAGTTGAAAGAGGTGTCATTTCTGTGATGTTAACGTCAAGACCTGGGATGTCCTTCAACTTGAGCAAGGAAAAACCTCAGCAGAAGAACTTGATCGAGAGACAGTCCTCCTTATACCTGGATCTTCCTCAGTCCAAGTTGATCCATGTCCAGGAATTGCTGTCATTCCCAGTGTCAATCACAGATCAAAACAGGTCAAGTCCATATTTTGAGACAGTTCGAGAGAGTTGATTGGCCAAGTCACTTCCTAACGGAGTAGCTCTGTCCGCGGTCGTCAACGCTGTGTTAATCACCGACAAGTAGTCTGAACGGCTTACAGCCAGCACCTGACATGTTGGGACGCGGCGCTTGGGTGGCCGTCATTGGAGGGATTTCTTGGATACCGGGTAGCCTCGTTCCCTTCACCAGCCGCAACCGCCACACCCTTGGTGGCGGCCTTGGCCATATCACGATACGCTTGGCAAGAATCTAGTGGTGAGAGGTATGTGTAGTCAAGAGGTGCTCTGGTCATAAGAGGACCACCGATATCGAAACTCAGAAAAGAAGTCACCGAGCAATATTGTCATCCTGATGAAGATATCTTGTCCTGGCACGCTGATGAAATTGAACGCCGGGACGGTGGTCGTTAGCTGAGACCACTTTCGGTCAAAACCATCAGTCTTTATGATATCATCATCTCAAGGTCTTCAACAATCCGTCAAGGCCATAATGAAACACACAATGAGCTAGCAAGCCGTTGTACCGTCTACTATAATCGCCGGTCAGCGTTCAAACTTGTCAGGAGATGTCAACCCCAGCTTGTGCTACACCAGATGATGGCTACAAATCGCGCATATAGGTACTCGTCGTTGGCCCGAAAAAAACGTACCAAACATGCACCTTCACCCCCCTCTCAACTTCTCGAAGATTGGAAAACGGGCCGGCCTGATGCCAGACTGGCGCGTGGATGGTTCGTGGAACGCTGAAGATGCACGGCGCCAAGACTTCAAGTTGGCGGACACATTGATCCACACTTGACGTGCTGTGGGGCCATGTCTCCACCTTCCCCATCCCCGCAATCTTTCGTCTTGAACCAAACAGAGGGCGGCGTCGACATGCAGCCAAGCTCGCACAAAGCATCTTCAACATGGAGCTCGTGATGGAGACTCATCCGTGATCCTTCCTCGGGATGGATGGAGTGAACCCCACGGCAACCCACCTCGTAAACCCGTCGCATCCGACCCGAGGATGAAGCATGAGATGCCGCCGGGTATTCTGCCAGCCATAAGACGGTTGATGGCAATCACGGAACACGCATCGGGACATCAAATCGACCCCTCATCAAGGGCGGGGTAGCACACGCCCCCCCTAAGAGGCACCGTGCAGTGCAGGAAGCAGGGACAGATGGAGTGGAGAGGAACTGAAAGGGATGTTTAATACCAATGACCCCTCTGCCTGCCCTCCACTGCCCTGTGGGACAAGAGAAATCTCTTTCCTTCCACTCAATTCATTGTTTTGACAGCAGACGACCAAGTGCTGCTGATGTTGCGCAAGCACGACAGACAGGACCGTGAGACTCCTCCAACAAAGCCTCCGTCCCACACCCAGTCGTCCACGTCGTCCTCCCCTCATTGCGCCTGCTCCGCCGACCTCGCTACCTACCTTTGGTGTCATTGTTGTCAGAAGCCAACCTGCCCTGAATGTGAACAAATGACCCAAAGATCCTCGATCTGCCTCGATAGCGTAACGGGTCGCGCGCAGACATAATGTCGAGGTCCTTGCTCCAGCCGGCGCTGGCTTGCAACACCGCGTCTTGCATGCCTCGTCCCTACCAACACTCGCGCCCCGTTGAACGCGCCTCTAGGCCGTCATTGACAGCAGTAGCTCGTGTTTTCGGTGAGCCGCCACGCTAGACCCCCACGCCCAACCCTTGAAGTTTGTTCCTTTTCATTTTTGTGAGCCATTTGAACCTAATTCGACCTGACAGACTTCGCCCCAGTCCGCGCTGGCAATGGCAGCACCGCCGTGATCTCACAAAAGGCGTGGCACAGCACGAGAACTGCCGGAAGTGATCGGCCGAGTTCGGCCTCGTTGAGTCTTGCTCTCCCGAAGGCTCAACCGCTCCAGCTCGTCCGCCATGCCTCCGTTTTGTCCGGCATCCCGGCTAAGCCGTCGGCAAGGAGCCCAATGGCAGCGTACTCCACCGAGGCAACGGCAGTTCTGCCGCCGACCACCCCGTACTCCAAGCTGACTGTGGGAGTGCCCCGCGAAATATACCCAAACGAGCGCCGTGTGGCTCTCACCCCTCAGAATGTTGCCCTCCTGCTCAAGAAGGGCTTCTCCCAGGTTCTTGTTGAGAAAGGTGCTGGTGCCGAAGCCGATTTCCTGGACGATGCCTATGCCGCCGCCGGTGCTACCTTGGTTGACGATGCTTCTGCTGTCTGGAAAGGTTCAGACGTTGTGCTCAAGGTCCGAGGGCCAAGTGCGGAGGAGGTTGATCTGACACGAGAAGACCAGACCGTTATCAGCTTCCTTCAACCGGCCCAGAACAAGGCACTCGTGGAGAAACTCGCGGCTCGCAAAGCCACCTCATTCGCTATGGATCTTATTCCCCGTATTTCTCGAGCTCAGGTCTTTGACGCCCTCAGCAGCATGGCCAACATTGCTGGGTACAAGGCGGTGCTCGAAGCATCCAACAACTTTGGTCGTTTCTTAACTGGTCAGGTCACTGCTGCTGGTAAAATCCCGCCCTGTAAGGTTCTCGTCATTGGTGCCGGTGTTGCTGGCTTGAGCGCAATTGCAACTGCAAGGAGACTCGGTGCAATCGTTCGTGGATTCGACACTCGGCCTGCTGCAAGAGAACAGGTTCAGTCGCTTGGCGCCGAGTTCATCGAAGTTGAGATCGAAGAAGATGGCTCTGGTGCAGGCGGTTACGCCAAAGAGATGTCGAAAGAGTTCATCGAGGCCGAGATGAAGCTTTTTACCGAGCAAGCCCGTGAAGTGGACATCATCATCACCACCGCCCTGATTCCTGGAAGACCTGCGCCCAAACTCATCACCAAAGCCATGATTGAGATCATGAAGCCTGGATCTGTTATTGTCGATCTTGCTGCTGAGGCTGGTGGAAACTGCGAAAAGACCGAACCCGGAAAGCTGATTACCTACAAGGATGTCAAGATCATTGGTAAGTCGTGGCACGGGAGCAGTACCCGAGGTTGCTCGTGACTAAAGTAAGATAGGTTACACCGACTTCCCCTCTAGGCTACCGACCCAATCTTCAACTCTGTACTCGAACAATATCACCAAATTCTTCCTGTCCATGGCACCGAAGGATAAGGAATTTGGCATCGATCTGAAAGACGAAGTCGTACGCGGCGCTATTGTGACACAAGAAGGCCATATTCTTCCGCCAGCACCCCGACCAGCACCTCCCCCTGCTCCCGCCGCTGCCTCGACTGCCGCAAAAGAAACTGAAGTCGTAGCACTTACACCATGGCAAAAGGCAACTCGTGAGGTTTCTCTGATCACTGGTGGTATGGGCTCGGCTGTCGCATTGGGCAAGTTCACTACTCCCTTGTTTATGGGCAACGCCTTTACCTTTGCTTTGGCCTCTCTCATCGGATACCGTGTTGTCTGGAACGTCGCTCCTGCCTTGCATTCACCTCTCATGAGTGTGACCAACGCCATCTCTGGAATGGTCGGCGTTGGTGGTTTGTTCATTCTCGGTGGAGGATACTTGCCTGAAACGATCCCTCAAGTCTTTGGTGCCGCCTCTGTCCTGCTCGCTTTCGTCAACATTGGTGGTGGGTTCGTCATCACAAAGCGCATGCTCGACATGTTCCGCCGTGCTACTGATCCTCCCGAGTACCCGTGGCTTTATGGAATCCCGGCCCTCGTGTTTGGAGGTGGCTTCATCGCTGCGGCCTCGAGCGGAGCTGCAGGCCTTGTTCAAGCTGGCTATCTTGTGAGCTCGATCCTTTGCATCACCTCTATTTCGGGTCTTGCATCGCAAGCAACTGCCCGTATGGGAAATATGCTGGGTATTTTGGGCGTCGTGTCCGGTGTTCTCGCTTCCTTGTTGGCAGTCGGCTTCACCCCTGAAGTTCTCACTCAGTTTGGTGGTCTTGCTACGATCGGAACAATCTTGGGCTTCCTCATCGGCAAGCGCATCACCCCTACCGATCTTCCTCAGACTGTCGCTGCCCTGCATTCCGTGGTCGGCCTTGCTGCCGTCTTGACCAGTATCGGAAGCGTTATGGCTGATGTCACTGACCTCTCGATGCTTCACATGGTAACTGGCTATCTTGGCGTCCTCATCGGCGGTATCACCTTCACCGGATCGATTGTTGCCTTCATGAAGCTTGCCGGTAAGATGTCCTCTAAGCCGCTTCGGCTGCCAGGTCGTCATGCCGTCAACGCCGGTCTACTCAGTGCGAATGTGGTCACCATGGGCACGTTTGTCACCATGGCTCCTGGCGCCCCTCTGATTGCCGCCGGTGCCCTTGCTGCCAACACCGTACTCTCGTTCATCAAGGGTTACACCACAACTGCAGCCATTGGTGGTGCCGATATGCCTGTGGTCATTACCGTCCTCAACGCATACAGCGGCTTTGCGCTGGTCGCCGAGGGCTTCATGCTGAACAACCCTCTCTTGACCACAGTTGGAGCACTCATTGGCGTCTCCGGTTCCATTCTTTCTTATGTCATGTGTGTTGCTATGAACCGTTCACTTGTCAACGTTCTGTTCGGAGGAATCTCGGCGCCCACCACCAGTGACTACAAGATTGAAGGGAGTGTGACACAGACCAATGTCGAAGAGACAGCTGACGCCCTCACCAATGCCGAGTCCGTCATCATTGTTGTTGGGTATGGCATGGCTGTTGCCAAGGCGCAATATGCTATCTCGGATATCACCCAAATGCTTCGGTCCAAGGGCATCAAGGTCCGCTTCGCCATTCACCCCGTTGCTGGTCGCATGCCGGGCCAGTGCAACGTCTTGCTTGCTGAAGCCAGCGTTCCGTACGATATCGTGCTGGAAATGGATGAGATCAATGACGACTTTGGAGAGACGGATGTAACCCTTGTTATTGGTGCCAATGATACAGTCAACCCGATTGCTTTGGAGCCTGGTAGTCCGATTGCTGGAATGCCCGTCTTGCATGCGTGGAAGAGCAAGCAGGTGATTGTCATGAAGAGAGGGTTGGCTAGTGGATACGGTGAGTTTGATGGGACTCTTCTGTGGCTGGGCCCGATGACTGACGATTGTTAGCTGATGTCCCCAACCCGATGTTCTACATGCCCGGCACGAGAATGCTGTTTGGCGATGCTCGTGTGACCACTGAAGGTACGACCCTCTCTTATTGCTCCATAATCCAATCGCTGACAAAATCTTGCTACATCTAGCCATCAAGGCAGCTATCGAAACTCGCTTCAAATAAAAGGAGGGAAAGAAAGAGGGTCGTTTTCTGCGCTGCTTTTGACTTTTCTTGCCTAAAAAGATACGCCTTCATTGCCCGTATATACGTCCTGCAACAACCCTTTTTCCTTATAACCTTTGCCTTGTCTTCAGAATTGGGAATTTTGCTTTGCTGATAGAGCAAGAGAGCTGTCGATCTCTTTGAGGTGTTGCATTTGCATGCATATGCGTTGGTCTGTTAGACATGTATGCGAGAGAGTGAAGTAGAGGAGATGACAAGGAAGACGTCCGTATCTGATTTTTTAATCAATGCTATTTTGACAAAGCAGCATGGCTCGATATGCGACATTTAAAAGAGAAACAAACAAGGCTGGGGACAAGTGCCTCCCAGGCGCGACTTAGACCCAATAAGTTGGGTAGGCTGCGTGACTGCCACAACCTGAGTGTAAAGGACTTTGTTGGGGAAGGAGCAGTCGGTCTTGTGGAGGGAAGGAGCACTCGGTCTCGGAGACAAGGATGTGCCCCCACTGGAATAACCAGCGGGAGCACAGAAAATAGCGACTACAAAGCCAGCAGCTTAGGCTTTTTTTTCTTCTCTTACTCTTCGGCTAGCAGCATGCTCATCGACCCTTCAACCACCAGGCTTTTGAAAAGGCATCGCAGTTTCTCTCTCTCTGCCTGACTTTCCCTTTCCCTCACCACTATGTCCCCATTTTACCGAGACCCACTGACGACACGATGCCGCCCAAGAGAAAGCGCGCTGAGGAGGAGCAGGATGCTGTCGAGGGCCATTCCACCGATTCGACGTCTGGAGACATCTTTTCGACTTCCTGTCACACCCTTTCGACTCCCCATGAAGACGTTCCAACTCCCCATGAAGACGATCCAACTCCCCATGAAGACGTTCCAGCTCCCCATGAAGACGTTCCAACTCCCCATAGTATCCTTTCGGCTGGTCACACAAATTCAGTCGCCGACATCCTCTCGACTGATGGTGCCCTCTCGACTCCTCTGAATACCACTTTCAGCCTTCGCAAGCTCCCCATCGAACTTCGCTTCCTCGTCTACCACCATACCTGGGAGCCTCGTGAGGTGACCATCCGTAAGCCAGGTTTCAAGAACAACTTACCCGCGACGCTATTCGTCGACAAGGAAAGTCGTCATGAGACCTTGAGACATTACCATCTGTATATTACCAAGTACATTTCCCAAGTGGGACGCATGTATGGCTATATCAATCCCAATCTGGACACACTCCATGTCCGCATGCCTCGGACCTTTCCGCCTATGCGTCACCCTCTTGAGATATGTATCCCAACCTTGTTGGAGATTGGAAAGCCGGTCCTGAGTGTTTGCCTGAATCCGGGCACAATGGACGAATTGCCGGCCAAGAAATGGCTTTTTGAGAGATCGGGGCTCAGGGGTATCATTGCGGAGGTGGATATTGCTGCAACTCGTCCACCTCGTGGTCCTAGGTACGCTACGATATAACCAAGATCTAATAGCATTGAGTTTTTTTTCTTGCAAAGATTACACCCTCGGTTGATTGAACGGTGGTTGCGGATGGCTTGTCTCTTGATCAGGGCCTACGGCTGGTTTCAGGTAACAGAGTTTGAGTGATGAATCAATCGATGCGAAAGAGCAAAAGAACAACGAACAACTGTGCTCACCAAGAAGTCTTCTAATACGTTGACTAAAAGTCGATCGGCTCTCCCAACAAAACAGGCTGACTTTGTATTTTTCTCAATTCTCACATTAAACTTTCCAGTCTTTAAGCGTCTCAGTGATGAGAAGGCATCATAATCGACCTACCAAGCCTGGATCTGGATATTGTTCCATAACAGCCATGAATGGATGGTTACGGCGATGGATCAAAGTAGGTATACTATGGAACGAGGGATTGATGTAGTATTTTTTGAGCAGACTACAAGGGCGTTGTTTAATGACTGCATATTGGTCAAGTTGGTAGCAGGCCTATGGTAGGCTGGGTAGAGTGGAAGCTGAATTATGTGCTCTTTGGGTGTGTTAGTGGTTATGGGATGCCCCATTTGAGAGCTCTTTAATTGGTCAAAAGGCTTGTAGTGTAAATACATGCTTCACATCAATTGTCCGGGTTTTTAATATCAATGTGTGAAATTCTCAGAGGCCTCGATCTAAGAAAATGCATCCCTACTGCCCCCTTATTTGCCCAACTGTGCATGCCATGTGCTCTCAATTACCTTTTGCATTATTATGCGATTAGCAAACCAAACTTTGTGCTCTTTCACGACATTTTCGTTTTCCCGCTCCACTTCCTTTCCCTTTCCCTCTATCCTCCTTTTCAAGCAAGGTGACGAGCATAGCCTAGAAAGAAAGAATGGGGCAGATACCAAAGCAAGAGATGGAGAAAGGCCCCATACCGAACAATTTCCAATTGGGGGCAAAGAATCGACTATACCCAAACCGAGTAGTACCACAAGAACAAACAGGCTGCTTCTGTGAAGTACGTGGGAAGGCGCCGAGCATATCAAACCTAGACAGGGGTCTATTCACCAGGGAAAAATTTGTATGTACATTTGTCATGCGCTCGTGGCGACTCTTTCTCCCAGCCAGCCTTGCTTTACCTAGGGGCGGCCACGGGCTGCCATGACTGGATCTTGGGCTTTGTTCTGAGATAATATCAGTTTTCTGCGATATGATGGAAATGATAATGAACAAAGAAAGCTCCTTACGTGCTATATGTCTTGAACGCAGCTCTAGTAAAGGTCCTGTTAGGGATGTGCTCGGTGTTGGCCCAAGGGCGGTTGGCAATGCCGGTGGCGGTGGTGATGGGGTCCTTGTTGGGAGGAGTGTCGACAGAGTAGGAGATCCAGGCGTGCCACAAGGGCTCAATCTGGCCACTGTCGCAGAGCAAGTTAGACTGATGTTGCGATGGGACCATTAGCGAAACCTACGCATCGTAGTCGTGCTTGGCATAGTCAACCCATCTGGAGCGGACTGCTCAAGTTGATCAGCACTTCAACCAATGTATATGCCGGAGATAGAAGCCTAGAACATACGGGGAAGTTCATCCATGTTCTCGTAGAACTTGTTGCCGAACTTGTCGACACCCACAAGAGTACCGGCCTTGGTGTCACCTGCAGACTACGTCAGTCTCCTCCCATCCTTCCGCCCTCCATCGTCCATGTGCTTCGAGGCGTACCGATGTACTATTCGTCGGGGGTCGAGGCTATGTTAGCTGTGGCTGAGTAGGCGGGGGACTCGAGGAGGGGACGAACGTTGAGTTGATGCCAGTATTCCTAGAGTTGCGCCTGAGGTTAGCTACTGTATTCAGGTGTCTCACGGGTATTGGAGGAGCAAACCTTGAAGCCAATCTTGCGCAGATTGCCGAGGGTTCTGGAGAGGTAGGACATGATGGGCAAAGGCGAGCGCGGGCCAATTGACCTTGGCTGGATGTGGTGATGGTATCAGTTGAGGATTGCGGTCGTTGCGGCCAAGCCCAGGCAAGATGGGAGCTCGCTGCCGAACTGACGCCAGTGGGCGGGATTGTGGACCGGCGACTCCCGAGCCAATGGGAGAGCTCCAATTACCCCCTGCCGCCAAGCCCCGCGTTCCCTGCGTCAGTGCTCTTTTTCGAGATTGTCAACGGTTCCAGGTTGCACCCTATGAACCTATGGACTACATAGCTATCAGCTCTTTGATCTTCACCCTCTTCCGAACCGCCGTCGATATCACCACCTTTCTTCTCTCCAGTCCCCAGCGCTTCTCGGCTATGCTGACCAGGACTGCCTCACGATGTTCGACTAAGCTTCGGGCCGCCCTCCGACAGCCATCCTCCGGGTTGCTAAACAACCACCACAATGCCGACGATTCTCGATGCCCACAGCAAACGCCACTCCCGGCGCGCAGTCCGCTGCCACTTCCAGTGCCGGAATGCTGTCCCCGTTTGTCAGCGAGCTTGACAAGATTGCCCCATCATTCAGGATCAACGGATCGCAAATTCGGGTTCTCCAATCGCCAACCGAGTTCTACGAAACCCTCAAGGTTGTCTAGCCCCGCCGCCCTCTAGCAGTCGTTGGGCTCTGACTCGGAAACAGGACAAGATTCGCAATGCGGAAAGACGCATCTTCCTGTCGACACTGTACATTGGGAAGTCTGAGAAGGAACTGGTAGGTCTTTGTAGCTTGGATCGAGCTTTGCCCTGTCAGTATCTGACAAGTCCAAGATCACTACACTCCAAGAGGCGCTGCGCTCCAAGCCGAACCTCAAACTCAGCATCCTTACCGACGCCCTGAGAGGCACACGCGAAGCCCCTGATCCATCATGCGCATCACTTCTGGCCCCATTGGTCGAGGAATTCGGCCCAGATCGCGTTGAGATCCGCATGTACCACACACCGAATCTCACAGGATTCAGAAAGAAGCACATCCCGAAGAGAATAAACGAAGGATGGGGTCTACAACACATGAAGCTGTACGGCTTTGACGACGAGATCATGATGACCGGCGCCAACCTGTCCAACGACTACTTCACCGACAGGCAAGATCGCTATCACCTGTTTTCGTCCAGGGACATCACGGAATACTTTTCCAATTTGCATGATGCCGTATCGTCACTCAGCTTTCGCATCGACCCATCCGACGCCCCTTCCGGCTTCGACATGGTGTGGCCCAAGGACAACGCCCCCCCATCCCCTCTGGAAGATCACAAGCAGTTTGTCAGAGAATCAACAGGATTGCTGGCAGGTCTCATCTCACCCAAGACTGCGCCGCTGACCGCCAATGACTCCACGCCATTGGAAAAGCGGGATACATCTGTTTACATGCTCGCCCAGTTCTCGCAATTACTGTCGCCAGACACATCGACAGAACTCCCGGCCATCACGCATATTTTGAGCACCCTCGCCGCCCCACAATATTCCAAGTCATCTTGGACATTTACCGCAGGATACTTTAACCCTGCCCCATCGCTGACCAAGCTCCTTCTGTCAACCGCATCGCAAAATAATACTGTTATTACAGCTTCACCGTATGCCAACGGCTTCTACAAGTCTCCCGGCGTCTCAGGACTGCTACCAGATGCGTACACACTGCTTGCCCGGCGCTTTGTGCGCGCAGTTCATGAGAAGAAGCTGGACGCATCTACGGTAATGAAAGAGTGGAGGAAGGGCACGGTTGGCGAGCCTGGAGCTTGGACGTATCACGCAAAGGGTTTGTGGGTGACTCTACCAGACAACAATGGTCCATCCATAAGTCTGATCGGTAGCTCCAACTACACTAAGAGAAGCTACTCGCTGGACCTGGAAGCCAACGCTCTCATCGTGACGGAGAATGAGAGTCTGAAGAAACAACTGGCCAACGAGCAAAATTGGCTGCAAGAAAATACCACGGTGGTCACCCGAGAGGACTATGCCAAGACTGAGCGCCGCGTCGGTCTCAAGGTGCGCATTGCGATGTTGATCGTGCGGCTTGTGGGAGGTGCTTTGTAAGGAACTGGTCTGGTGGAGACTTGATGTGTAGGACTGGTGTAAGAATAGGAGAGGCAAACGATACCCAAGAATACGGATAGAAGGATACTTCAGCATCACAGTTCAGATGTCAGCTGTTTGGACGGATGGAAGTTTTATGTTTTGTTCAATGCTGAGCGAGTGTGCCCATCAGACTCGAGAGTCTCTGTCGTCACGCCGGACGATGGGGTATGTATGCAAAAGTCACCACATCTTCGATCCTCCCGCCCCGATTTCCGACATCAAAATGCGCTGCAATGCAAACCTGAAAAGCAGACAACCGATAAACGCCGTTCCCTAATACTGATTCGCATCTAAATCATCCCGGACATGACAAACATCCCCATTTTTGTTGGAAAATGCAAAGACAAAAAAGATCGTCTCCCGAAACGCCCCCCCCTGTAAGTCTCATGCAGTCCCCATTTTAAAGAACGCCGGAAAAGTCCACCACAATGGCATTGCGCCACTGAGATGATTTTTTGGAGGATGCTGTTAACAAGTCGAAGCTTTTGGGACCGATCGTGGGGGGTCCGGCCCGACAGCTTGGGCCCTGCTGACCTGACTGGGCCGCCACGCTACATCTCCCGAACCAACCCCCACCACAAGCGTTCCAGCGGTAGCTTCAGATAATCTTCGGTCTATCTGGTGGTTGTCGTTCATCCTCACAAGTCGATCGGCATCCTGATCTTGGCGTTCGTCGTCCATGATCTTCTCCTGCTTTTGACGAGGGGGAGCGCTCGCTGGATGACTCTGATGAAAGAGCGGGAGAGGCTCCGCTTGAGGGGGACGGCTTGCATCATGGTGGTTTTGTTGTAGATATGGTTGGAAGGAATAGGTCGGCCAGCGAGGTATGGAGTCTCCACCGGAGAGATGAGGAAGAGGAGGGGATATGGCAGCTCCTGCTGGACCACTTTTGGTTCTCAGTTTTGAAAGTTGATGATCGACATGATCAGAGGTGGTCGCCAGGACAAGAGACGAGGAGGTCGTCGAGTCTTAAGTGGTGAGTGTGGTGGTGGTAGTGTTGTTGTTGTTGGCGGATCGGAGTACCGGCGAACGACCCATTCACCTGTTTCCCAAGCAAAGAGGAGGAGGAAGAGCACCGCTAAAATTAGGGCCCTGTCGCGGGTGGCGTAGTCTGTTGCGTCCGCGCCCCTTTTCTTGGTTGTTTCGTTTTGCGGGATGTCAACGCAGAGATAAAGGTGCTGCGCCGCTGGCGTGCTGTACCCACAAGACCCAGCGATGGATATGAAACGGTTTCGACTGTGCAATTTTGTAGTTCAGCCACAAAGGTTGTTCTGGGTTGGGGTGAAAGGTCCTAGATAGGGCTAGGGATCTCAAGGTATTGCTGGTGGGCTTGAGGCACAGGGGAGCTATGGCCCTTGATGAGGTCTGCGGGATCACGCAAGAGGGGGCGCGTTGATATGCAACCTTGTTGCCCTTGCCAGTGCGGTAGTGGAACGGCTCGCATTTAAGATATGAGACATGTTCGGAGTTTTAACTTTTGGAGTTTCTTATCAGGGCCATTCTCGCGGGCCGAAGCTTTTGGTGGATGACAGACCACCGTTATCACCGATGGGCTGTCGCGGGTCCGAGCCATTTTCCAACCTCTTCCCTTCCCCGACTCGAACATCTGAGGGTTGGTCAAGATCGGGGATCTGGGAAGCCAAGTAGACCAATGTGTGTATGAGCGGCTTCTGCTCGAGCTCAGACGCTTGAGCTTCCAACGCGTCGACGTCCCAACGCCCCCGGACTAGCCCTGAGTCAAGAAACGTGACTTCGGGGCTGGCGGCCCAGACGGCGAAGGACCCGCATGAGGGCGGGATATAAATGTCAGCATGTTCTCGATATCAGTCCTTGAATTACTCACAGAATACCACCTCTCACACAACAGCATTACCGTGCCTGCCAACCACAACATTCTTCCACAGCTTCGTGCTGGTGAATGTGCACCTGAATATCGTCAACGTAGAAGAAGATGATTGCTTATTCTCCTACAACCAGAGCCAAGATTGCTCGTCTTGTATCAGTTATGGCAAAACATGTCATCATCTTCTTTTACGTGGACGATATTCCTGTGCCCATTCACCAGATACGGACGTTGCCTCGGTATATCGTCGTCTTGTACCATGGTTCTGTGACCTGGGATTGGGCAGATCAGTTTCTACACGGTTGTCGACATCACACTCAAGATCCTTCATGAAGCCCAGGAAGATGCTTCACTTGTGTAAAGTCCCTTGCAAGGCATGTGATCAATACATATCCCTACTTCTAATCACACTTAACTGTGTTGTAAATATATATCTAAAATCTAGGTAGTTATATGCATCCATCTACAATTACACAACCCCCTCATCCAGAAGAACCAATCGTCACCCTCCAACCACCCCACATCGCCACCCCCATGCTCACCATTATACACGCCATCTTCTCATACCACACTAATCCCCAGTGGATAGCCAACACCTTCGCCACAACCCCAGCCACAATCCCCATCCAAACAATAAAGAACCCAAGATCAAACCACGCCTTCCTCATGCCGTCCCTCTTTGCCCGTTCCATATCCCCACTCGCCCTCATCGACGTCCCCCAGCCATCAGCTGCCATGGTCAGCATGCTGTAAATCTGCACCGCCGGCAACGGGACGTAGTAAAAGAACACACCCGGCACGATCCACCTCACATCTCTGAGCCTCAACCGGTGTGTGTTCCTCACAAAATTATACATGGTGCTAATCAAGATCCGAAAGACAAAGTCCATAACCGATATCTCAATCAACTGGTGCCCAGTAAAAAAGAACCACATCACCGCCAACGCTCCGATCGCCGGTCCAAACTCCCGCTTCACCATCCCGTAGAACAGAAGCGGATGACTGACGAGATAGACCTTTGGCCTGAGAAGCGACTCGATATGCGTTGCCCTCGCCCAGCGGACTTGTTGTCTCAACCATCGAGACATTGTGGTAGGGGTGTCTGTTGCAGCCAGGACATCGGAGGCAAAGATTACCTTCCATCCTCTGAGTAGTAAATTAGTGGTGAGATGCCTGTCTTCGTTGACAATCATCCGCTTGCCAAAGGCGATTTGCGTATACCACGGCACCAGGATCGCCGGAAGGGCAGACAGACGAAATGCGGTGCTGGGACCAGACTGGCAGTCACTTGTGCCGGTGCAAGCTGGTGTTGAGCGGGTGAGGTAGAGCTCGCCCCAGTAGACCGCTGAGGCGAGGTTTGTGACGGCGGTTTCTCTGTTGTTGTGGACGACAAGCCCGGAGGAGGCACCGCCTGCTTTGAGGTCAGAAGCGATGGTGTTGATTGTTTTCTCTAAGGAATCTGGAAAGACGATGGTGTCTGAGTCGGAGGACCAGAGGTACTCGATGCCGAGGATGTCTGAGATGACAAGTGCAAAGACGTAGGCTGTGAACATTATTCCCTTTTTGTGCATATGGCGTTGCTTCAGACAGAGATGTTTGATACCCTTGGGACCGCCAATGGTCAGGTCATGTTGTCGAAGGATCGATCGGGCTAGGTCGAGACAAGCTTGCATGGAAATGGCATTTGCTTCGTCTTCGTTGACAGGAATTCCGTTTTGACGCTGGAGAGCCATGGTTTTGGCACGGATGCGTTCAGCAATCTCACCCAAGGGCTCTGGGATCTGGATGACGGTGGAGTTCTCGGGAAAGACTTGGCAGAAGACGTTGACCATGTCTTGGTCTTCTGCCTCGTCGCCGTCGATGCCTGCAAGGAAGAAGGTACATGTCTTGGCTGACTTGTAGCTTTGCAGTGCCCGGGCATAGAGCGATGGATCCTCACGCCAGCCAACAACTGCCGCCATACAGTCCGCGTTGGGGAGGCATGGTTGAGCTTCCAAGTGACGACCGCTCCATTCTTTCTTTTCGTCCAAGTGTTGGTCGAAGCTCGGTGTATGCAGGGAACGAGCAAAGTCTTGTCGACGTCCTTCGACGATATAACGGTTGATTTCTGTGAGAGCGATAGTGATGACGATGTCTAGCGTTACGGGGTAGCGACTGTGGACTGTTGAGAAGTAGTAGATGGGTAGGGATAATAGGCAACCCAAAATATTCAGAAGTAAACGAGAGGCTGAAGGGGGATGGCCTTGCACCACTGGCTCCCGGAAGTCGTCGTTCTTCTCCTTTGGTGACATCATTGGATCGTCAAAGCGAGTGATGCTGGCCAACAAGAACTCCTGAAAGAAGATGTGTATCGTGAACAGACCAGGCTGGTCAGAAGACGGAGGGGATAGCAGTACAAAAGGGAGAGAGCATAGGCATATCTCTACATCTAAGCTGTGACTTACCGTGTCACACCGTAGAGGCCAGCTCGTATGCCTGCCTGGAATCCGACTTCGGCTTCCCCTCTTCAGATGACAGAATCTGTACAGACCCCGTAGCTGGTGACCCGGGAAGCCATCGTGGTCGTCAAATTAGGACTTGCCCGGTGTGTGAGCAAGTGGCGGCTCTGGAGGCTGCAACGTCCCATTCAGCCAAGATTTCCTATGTGGCTTCACGCGGCTGGTTTGCGTCGTATCCATCAACCTATCGGTAAGGCCTTTTGCTGCGCCTTATTCCAATGAGCCGCCCTCCGAAGAGTGTGCTTCCAGCCCTTCTTGAAATCGGCGAATCCAAGAGCTGGCTGCTTTGTGCACCTACAGCTTTTACTGTATGTCTCGTACGTTGTGGAGGCTGTGGGCACGAGTGGGAGTCTGTCCAAAGGTTGCTCGGTATCCAATTGTCGGGTATTGAGACATTGAACAAAGAGGCAAATAGAGCATTGTGGTATGGCGGTCTATTTTTCCAGAAGAGCATCGTGACAGTGTCCGGTGGAAAAGAGCGTTCCAGTTTGCGCCACACAATTATTGTGGGACCGAGGACGACCTCTCAGTGCTCCCGGCTCAGCCCATAGGGCATTTAGGGCATGTTACATTGGGGAGCACAGCGCATTTAGCCGCAGTTGCACGCCGAACCCTCGGCGCACTCAACTTGTAGAACCAACAGCCCATGAGCACGGTCATTCGTCTGGGATCTTGATCTTGAATCCTGGTGAGTCAGAACTTTGTCTCAACCTTATGCTTATATGGCAAGCTAACCATCATCAGATCTCAAGGTTGTATTCGGATCATGTCCTGAGCCTTTATGCGGGCTGCGCCGTAGAGTCAACTTCAACATGATCCTCGGAATCCCGACCAAGAGTCGCTCGCCGCCTATTCGCTTCGAGTCTTTGTGCAACACGTCGTATCGGGGTCACAGCCTCCACAAAAAGGTCGGTGTATGGGGACATTCAGCTCACTCGAAGCTGCTTGGGAGCGCCATGGATGCCTTGGTTGGTCCTGGTCCAAAGACTTTAGACTAAATATTACTTCGACTGATCTTGAGTTCACCGCCTAGAGGCTTTTAACGAGAACCCAGTTTTTTCTGTTTGTCCAATTTCAACATCCAAACCTACGTTACTGAACCAGCATCATGGTTGTGACATACAGGAACAACCGGCTGGTGCCAGCTATCGTGATATCAGCGTGCCTCTGGGGTATCTATCATCTTGTCGATGTCAAAATTCCAAACGAAAGCTATCATAGCGTCATACTTCCAGACTGGAGAACGCCACCATCACAAGTCGGTCATGATGTCGACCTTGATCCCCATTCACATCCAACCATCACGGCATGGTCACCACCACCACCAGCAGTTCAAACTCCTGATCCGACAAAGAGCCCAAATGGCAAGCCCAAAGACAGTACCCTGGCACCAGAAAACGTCCTCTTGATCATGAAAACGGGCTACACGTCTCTTTGGAAACGTCTTCTAATCCACCTCACCACCTCCCTCTCCCCAGACCGCATCCCCCAATCCAACTCGGTCATCTACTCCGACGCCCCCTCCACCATCGGCACCTTCAACATCATCGACGCCCTAGAAAACACCACCCACACCCTCAAATCGAACCATCCCGACTTCGAAATCTATCGCCAACAACCGCTCTACGACAGCCACAACGCCTACGTCGAAGCAGCGGGTATAGAAGGCGACAACTTTGGCCCCGCGGGTGGTTGGATCATCGACAAGTACAAGTTCGTCCCGTTGATGCAACACGCTGGGAGGAACTACCCCAACGCGAAGTGGTATATCTACATGGAAGACGACACTTATCTCTTCCTCACTAACATCCTTGCCTACCTGTCCAAGTATGACTGGAGGAAGTCGCATTACCTGGGCAGCTTCGCCGGGAAGTCGGACGTAATTTTCGCCCATGGCGGTGCGGGCTTTGTCATCTCCCGCGGAGCGTGGGAGAGGTCCTTTGGGCAAAACGACAAGATGGCCGCGGATTACGAAGAATACACGGCCGCCCACTGCTGCGGTGATCAAGTCCTGGGTCACGCGCTCAACAAATACGGGGTCAAATTCGGGGAGAATAATGGAGACGAAAGGTTCACCTGGGGCTTCAACCCTGTTGTGCACTGGCGATTTGGATTTGAGAAGTGGAATTGGTGCGAGCCGTTGCTGAGCTGGCATAAAGTCCATTCAAGAGATGTGGCGAGATATTACCAGTTGGAACAGGAGTGGGATTTTGAGAAAGACGGGCCGATCAGACATGGGGACTTTGCGGAACGGGTCATCCTTCCTGAGTTGAGGGCACGGAATAATAGGGCGGAGTGGTGGGATAATATGTCGGGGGGGTGGCAGGTTAGTTCGGGGAATAAGAATGATCCTCCTGGGCCGGAGGGGAAGGGGTATGATGAGGGGAAGTGGAAGAAGGCCTGGGAGTCGGTGGGGGATTGTGAGGAGGCTTGCAAGTCGTGGGGGGATTGTGTTCAGTGGAGCTGGGTGGAGGATTTGTGTAAGATGGATAATAAGTTCATGATGGGGCAGGGGTATGCGCCGGCTATGATGGAGAGGAAGACGGCGTTAAAGAGGACTAGTGGGTGGTTGACGGATAGATTGGAGGGCTGGAAATGTGCATAGGTTGTTAAAAAGCCGCTGTTTTCTTTACTTTAGGAATTATTTGAGAGAATCATATACAGTAAGCGTATCGACCTCAGATCTGTTCTTGAACCCTCTGACATTCCTCTTGTATTGGTGTCATAGGTCACTGCCGCTGTTCCACAAACGCTTATGGGCCCGTAATGCAACGCCTACCTAGGTAGCTCGTGTTACTCAGAGCAGATTCCGGGTCAATCCTTTAGATGGACCTAACGCAATTCTAGAAGGGACAAGGTTCCAACGATGATTTCTGTGTTACACAAGGATGAAATATGACCGGTGATTGCTGTCTCAGCAGTGACACAGAGTCAAACTGCGTTGTAGTGTATGTTGGATTAATCAATTATTTAATATAGCCGCCACGAGGTTCGGCAATAGCAGATTATGTCTGCTACGCCTCCCCAAACAGTGCTGTCTATAAAGAGACGCTATCATCCCGTTGATTCCATAATTAGTCTAGAGCTTGGCCTTGACATTTCGCTAGCCAGTTAGCCTTCCTCGATGATCATCATGAAGCTCCTCCTCACGATCACCGGCCTCGCAGCCCTTTCCACCGCAACACCAACCTCGCCTTCCACACCAACTGGCCGCATTAAGGACCCCTGGGGAGACTTGATGACCATCCTGGGCTTCTACCAACATCCCGAATGCAGCCATGAAGACCCTTACTGGTACATGACCACCAGGCTCGGCACGTTCCTAGCCGTAATGGACGAGACGGAAGGCTGCCAGAATGTGCCGGACGTATGGGGCGATGTGAGAGTCATCAAAGTGGAGCGTCAAGATAGGAAGTGCAAAGGTAAGCAGCTATTTACGGCCTCTGTCATCTCAAGTGCGGCACAGAGGTAATTTACATGCCCGGTTTTCAGTAACGGTGTATACCAACCCCGATTGCAATCCTGCCAGCGGAAGCGGGATCCCTATTCCAGAGGAGACTTGTGTTCCCTCCGAGCCGGAAAAGACTTGGAAGAGTTTCGCTATCAGAGGCTGTTTGGATTGAGGAACATGTGGCTTGGTTACCAGGGTGGCCTTCAGAGAATGTTTATACACAGACAATGTATGAAACTGCGTTACAACTGATGTCGAATAGGCAAGAACGACATTGAAAACAAGCTCCAGGCCCCCAACGTAGTCGCACAGGTCTTCATGATTCACCATTGATGGATGCAGACAAGTCCTGCTTTCGGTCTACATACGGACCGCGAATGTAACCTTTAACCGACTCGTTTCGCCCAGACTTTCTTCCGGCTGAATCCTTCAAGGGGACCCAAGCACGTTCTAACATGAACGAAGCTTGAATCTGATATGTAGGTAGGTAGCATCTCCATGTCAACCAACTACCCTAAGTGGCTGATGACCAATTCTGTAACGGAGGGAGAGCCTAGAATGGAAGAGTGTGTTGTAGCTGGTATCCTGAGAGCTGTCTATTTTTAACATAAGCCCCTCACAAACATCCCGTCGGCGTTTTGCACAATGTCCATGCTAACAATGACCAGAGGCAGCGCCGATCATAAATAGAGAATTCTGCCCCTTCCATACCATGAAATTCACAATCAGGCAGCGTTCACAAATAGCAAAGTTATTCATCTCATTCAGCATGAAGTGTCTCCTCGCAATCACTGGCTTTGCAGCCCTCGCGATAGCAACACCAACTCTGCCACGGGCACCAACGCCAACAGGTCAAGTCCCCTCTCCACCAACAGTGGCCCAGCTTGGCTTCTACCAGAACCCATCGTGCAGCCATACAGGCACATACTGGTACTTTACCTACTGGCGCTCACAGTACGAGGCTCTGCTGGAGCAAACTGGCGGCTGCCAGAATGTATCTGAGCCAATGGGGGGCTACGCGACGGCCATTCAAGTGGAGCGTCAGGTTGTGGAGAACTGCAAAGGTATTTTTATTCTCTTCTGTCGCTCGCATCTCCAACCTGCGAAAGGTTCCGCACTAGGTACCGTAACTAATGCGGTTTTCAGTAACACTGTATTCCAGCAAGGACTGCGATCTTGCCAGTGAAGCCGTCGTTGCGATTCCCGGGCCGATGGTTTGCGTTCCTGCCAAACAGGGCAGATCTTGGAACAGTTATTCGATCAGAGAATGCTCGGATTGAGAAGGACTTTTTTCTTCGTGGATTCAGGGGGTGGCTTCAGGGGTTGAAAAGGGGGGCTCATAGTGGGGCCATCAAGCCATGATGACATGACGTCAGGCTCGTCTTGAGATGTCTGTCTCTAATATTCCGTTCGCCATTGTCAAATTGTCAAAACGGAGTTTACAGTCTTTGGATGTCGAAAAGGTTCTTTTTAACTCCACTCGAAATGTTCTAACGCCGATGATGATGCCGTGAGATTTTGATTTGTCACAATCGGACCTGAATCCACCCGCTTGCTCGGTTCTACATATTTGGCTCTCCCCGCTTTTCTTCTTCTTTCCAGTACTGTTAATGTGACGTTTGTTGATATCATCATCTGAGAAATTTGCATACAACAACTTATCAACACCGTTCTGCTTGAAATATTAGAGAATATCGTTCAAAATGACCGCCGGCAAGAAATGGATTCTCACAGGCCAGGAAGGTTATGATACCTCCCTTCAACTGGTCGACTCGGACATTTCGACCGACCAGCTGGGACCGGATGACGTGCTAGTCCAGCTTCAAGCTGCCAGTCTCAACTATCGTGATTTGGTCATTGCCAAAAGCGATGTTAGTTTTCGCTCCCAAACACCACCGCGTAAAGTCAACACTAACTTCCTGACAGGGCGGAGTAGCCGGCTCCATCACCCCTAACGTCGTCCCTGGCTCCGACGGCGCTGGCATGGTCGTCGCCGTTGGGTCCTCCGTGACTGGTCTCGGCCCAGGCGACAGAGTCATCACTTACCTCGCCCCAACCCTCCCACCATCAGATGAAACCGCCCTCCCAGGCGCCGCCGAGATCTTCGCTGGTCTTGGGCAGAGGGTGGACGGTACCCTCGCCAACCAGATGCTCATCACCCAGCATGGCGTCATCAAGGGCCCTTCCAACCTGACGCCCGTCCAAGCCGCTACACTGACCTGCAGCGGTTTGACAGCCTGGAACGCCCTCTTTGGAGTCTCTGGGAGAGAGATCAAAAAGGGTGACTGGGTTCTTGTTCAGGGAACTGGCGGTGTTAGCATCGCCGCTTTGCAGTTTGCTGTTGCTGTTGGGGCGAATGTCATTGCTACTACTTCTTCTGAAGAGAAGGCGGAGAGGCTGAAGGAGTTGGGGGCGAGGCATGTCATTAACTATAAGGAGACAGAAGACTGGGGTGAGGCGGCCAAGAAGTACACTCCTGGTGAGAAGGGCGTGGATATGGTGGTGGATGTTGCTGGAAACTCTTCTTTGGTGCAGTCGCTGGCGGCTGTGAGGACAGATGGGATTATTTGCTTGGTTGGATTGCTTGGCAAGTTCGATGCTGGTACAATCCCGATGATGTCTGCGCTCTGGAGGCCTTGTATCGTCCGGGGTGTGCTGTTGGGTAGCAGGAAGCAGTACAGGAATTTGGTCCGGTTTGTGGAGGAGAAGGCGGTTGTGCCGGTGATGGATGATGTCGTGTTCGGGTTAGAAGACGTCAAGGAGGCGTACAAGAGGATGGAGGAGCAGAAGCATTTTAGCAAGATTGTTATCAAGATTGAGGAGTAGTACTTGGGTACCTATAGAGTTGTTATCTGAATCTACCTACAACGAACATTGCTGAATGTTGTTGGTTTGGCAATTTCCCGATGGATTGCGAAGCTGAAGCCGGCATGCGTGATCCGAAAGTGTAAATCGCATGGGTGTCGTGGTGTAGTCCGAGGGCTCGGGTTAGAAAACAAGGTCAGCAGAAAAAGCTAACCCAGTTTTGCAGGTGAAGCCTAACGCCAAGTGAACAGAGTTGTATTCACACAGCGTCTAAGTGGCCTACCATCAAGACAACCAGACCAGCACTTTCGAAGGATTTTGGTTCAACCAGGAACTGAAAGCTGTCGCCCTATGCTCAGCTTCCCCAGAGACGTCGGTGAGGCTGCCTGAGCATCATGGTCACTGATATCATCGTCATAGCCTCACATTGATACATCAAAATGGACTAGAGCTTCTTGGCTTCTTCATCGGTGAAGAGACTCGAAACCACGTTGGTCAAGTATAAAGATCAATAGACCATCCCGCCATCAACCATCTTCTTCTTCACCATCAAACAAAGACTTTCTATCACTGCAAAGCATCATCGCATCGTTACCAACACTTCTTCTCTAAGTCTGCAATCTCAGCAATTCATCTCTTCACCATGAAGCTCCAATCCCTCTGCGCCATCACCCTCGCCACCCTCACCCCCCTCGTCACCGCCAACTTCGACATCTACATGGCCGAAGAAAAGACCACCGTCGGGGGGCCCCAGGTCTGGCCCATGTGGCACATCTTCGACACCGATCCCACCTGCGACGACCTTGCCGAAAACCCCAACTACCTCGGCAGCGACGACGTCTCTGGCAACAAAGTCGGCGTCCGCTGCGATTCTTCCTCCGATCCCTTCAACTGCGCTGTCCAGCACTACCCCGCTGACGGCATTGACGTTCTCGAGATGAACTTCCACAGTGACCCCCCTGTGTACCACTGGAGTAAGTGTGGTCCTTCCCCCCATAGGTAGCAACGGTGATAGAAAACAGAGGCTTACATGACGATGGTAGCTATTTACAAGGATCGCAACTATGACATGTACGGTCTTGATGGGAATGTCTATGGGAACTGCTTCCCCTTTCCTGGGTTTGAGTACGAGTGCGGCGATCCTATCCTTGGCGGGTTTACTGGTACGCGCAAGTTTAGGTGCTTGACCGAATTTACGGCTGCGCAGATCAAGGCTGCTTGGGGTACCAAGAGGAGTGTTCCGTTTACTTTGAAGGAGGCGGAGGGGGTGAAGGGTCGGAAGGTGCAGAAGTGGGAGGCTTGAAGGACTGTTTCGGCTGTCGTTGCTTTTCTGCTTTTTCGAAGGGGTTGAAAGACTTGGAAGGGGAGGATCGTCTGTTGATTGGTGTTTGATTATTGACTTTTTGATGGGGACTTTTGATTCTTTTTTGTTTCTGATATTGGTTGCTGTTTCTTGATTTACACGTTTCTTACCTCCATAGTGGAAATAACTGGTTATTAGACCACAGGTACTGGTATTAAGTAGGTATTCAAACGTTTGGCTTCATAACTGTGTGGTCAGAACTATCGAATGTGCAATACCAACCACAAACTTCCCAGACCAAGACAATCCTCTGTTCAAATACTGGAATCTTACCTAACAAGCTGTGAACTGAGTAACTGGCAGTCCAAAAAGTATGAAGCATACCTCGAAAGATAATTAATAGGCCTTAAAAAATAATTCGCAGGCCTCAAAAATCCTTAATAGGCCTCAAACAACAGCCGAAAGGCCTCAGAAGATAGTAGGTAGGTTTGAAAGGATAGTTAGGAGCCCTGTAAAGAGAGTGAAGATGCCTATTGGCTTTTCCACATGGCATAAGTTAATATTTATCATGCCTATAACTGACTTGCAGCACCATATATCCTGTCCACGACATGCCTAGTTGATGCTAGGAGCCCTGAAAAGACAGGAAAAGGGCTATTTGCATTTTCGAAAGGTATAAGTTGATAGTTCTCATGCCTCTAACTAACTTGCAGCACCATGAATCCTGTCCACGACATCCCTAGTTGATGAACTGCTCAGAATCCTCTCCCCACGACCTCCGGCCCCCTTTCTGGCCATGTACGCCCCCCCCCCCCGGCCAACCAAGTCCCATCCTCCTTTCTGATAGCTTTGGTCACCATGTCCTGAGCCCAAACACGCTCTTTCCGCCCCTCAGCGTTCAGCGCTGATCATTGAGATGGAGGCAGAGAGGGCACGGGAGTCTAAGCAGAGGCTAGACGAAGAAGAAAAGAACAAGGAGGCTGAACAGGCCAGCAAAGAAGAGCAGTCGCGAAAGGCAGAGGAGGCCGGCCAGACGAGGGTGGAATCAGTGTCAGAGAAAGAGCCACTCGCTGCCAACCGATACCATTCCCAAGACTCAGCCGACTACGGACATCCAGTCTGACATCCAATCAGACGTCTTGAAGGGCGCAATAACTCCAGGACCTCGTCAATCCAGACACCGAGCGGTGGAATATGTCAATGGCTTGGTAAAATCATTCAGCAGCACAAAGAAGAAAATCAAGCATGTGATGGGGTGATGAGTTCGACATTCATAGAGACAGTTCCATCAATATATCCTCCCCCTTTACCACCCCTCAATCCTCCCCGTATACTCCACCAACCTACCCCCCTCCCTCTCCCTCGTCGCCCCATTCACCACCCCAAAAACCCCATCAACCGACTCCTCAATCTCCAAATTCGCCTGCTCCAGCCCAAAAGAACGCGCACCATGATTCCCCATCTCAGTCCTTACCCACCCCGGGTCAATAATAAAAGTAACCAACCACTCCTCCTCCTGATGAAGCTTCATCCCGTACCAGTTCAACATCGTCTTCGTCGGCGCATACGCCGCGCTCGGGATAGCCAATCCACCCTCCAACAAACCTGCTCCTGACCCCATGAACGCATAGATCGGTTTCTTCTCCGGGGTTGTTTCCTTAGCAGCGAGGAGCAACTCCCGAGTGGCTTGGAACAGGGAGACAGGGCCGAGAACGTTAACCTCAAAGTGCTCCCTGATGTCGGCGGGGTTGACGTCCTTGATGAGGGGGTAGATCTTCGCGATGCCGGCGTTGGCGATGACGGTGTTGAGGTAGGTTATTTTGTGGTCGTTGACGAGAATTTTCACTGCCTCGGCGGCGGAGTCCCACACCGAGGCGTCGTATGGGATGAGAATGACGTTGGTGGACGAGTCTCTTTTCAGGGTCTTCAAGGCTTGGGAGCTGGGGGAGGAGGGATTGCGGACGAAGGCGATGACATTCTGTTGTCGTTGTTAGTGGCTGACTACAGAAAAATAAAGAGGGAAATGCGTACATGGTCGGGGAGCTGGAGGTATTTCTTGACGAGGCCGAGACCAAGACCACGGTTGGCGCCAGTGATGAGGAAGTTGGTGGGTGGTGACATGGTGTGCTTGGGATGTTGAGCCCCAATTGATGATGATCAAGTGAGATCTAGTTTAGTGGACCGAGAGTGAGGAATGTGAAGTTGTTGATGCTGCATTCAAAAGTTGAGAGATGAAACTTGGGAATATTTATATGGCCTCGGAACTATCGAGATTACAAATTCTGTCGAGGATTACAGCGGGTCAAGGTTGATAAGGATTGTACGACAAGTTCCATTGGTAATCCAGGGCCCGGTGCACACCATTACAAAGACGTCTCCACGGCACCGCTGCGGCACAGAACTTGTGCTATCACCGCAGTTGGCCGTGGGGACGGAAATAACATTCCAGAGAATGCCCAACTCCCGAGTCCAAAGCAAACTTTGTTGGGTGCAATCATGTTGCATAATTCAATCTAGATACCCTTCATCTTCTCCCGCATAAACTCCACGGTAGCCTCCCAAGCCTCCTCGGCCGCCTTGAATCCAGGCACTGCCGTGAAGGCATGGCAAGCACCGGGGTAGATCTTGACGATAGCTTCGCTCCCAGTTATCATCCATTTCATAGCCATCAGCAGAGTATCATCCAGCAATGGGTCCTCGGTCCCGCACAGGAACAATGCCGGCGGGAGCTTGCCTCCTGGTGCACCCTTTGCCAAGCCCCTCATGTCGCCGTAGATGGGCGATATCTGTGGGTTTCGTCGCGCTTCAATCGTCGTGTTTGGGGCGTAAGCCATTGCGAACCCCAACATCTTTGCGTTGTTGACAAGCAGCCGTCGTTCGAAGGTGGTCACCATGGGTAAGTTTTGGGTAACATCAAACCAACCATAAGGAAGGATGAGGCCGGCAATCTTGTGGTTCGGGTGGGCGCGTAAAAGGTGAAAGGCGGTTGTTGCAGCCAGATTACCTCCAGCCGACTCGCCACTGATGAAGAGGAGCCTGGCACCAAAAATATGTTCACCCTTGTCTACAAGATATTCGGCAGCGTCGATGCAATCATGGACCTGGGCAGGCCAGGGGTTTTCGGGAGCGAGTCGGTAGTTGACAGAAAGCGCTGTAAGCTGGAAGGTGTTGGCGTACTCTCTGAGCTTTCCATCTTGGCTGCGCGGTGTTAGTTAAGTGTGGATGGTAGCGAGGAAGTGGAAAAGGCTCACTGTTGGTGTGTGCCCATTACGAAGCCCCCACCATGGATATGGAGGAAGAGTCCCTTGCTGGGCTGGCCATTATCGGGGGTGTATACGCGTAAGGCGATATCTCGACCTGCATCTCGTGATGAGACAACCACGTCCTTCGCCGCCGGGAGGTAAACCGGGGCAGCGAATCCGGTCTTGCCATTTTCACGCATCTCACGGAACTTCACAGGACCGACTTCTTGCCATGTTGGGCCACTGGAAGTCGCCCTCTCTATGAAGTTGTTAACGCCGATTGTCTCCTCGCTCACATTCTCCAAGGAGAACTTGGAGGCGTCGATGGTGATATCACTTGTCAGCGGCATGGTCATAGTTGGAGGAAAGTGTGTTGTGTGAATTCCTGAGATATCTATCAACAGCCTTGGGCTTGCCAGTTAAATACCTGCGCGACGTGAAGGAGGGGTAACGGTAACCGCGATCTCCGAGGCTACTGGCGCTACCCGAATGTGAACCAACAAAGGTGAAGGAATCAATATTGCTCTGCGAGTGGAACGACATATTAGGCAGACAACTTGCTTAACCCCGCATCTCGATGTCTTTGGGAAGGAAGGTACTGTTCAGCCAGCCCCACCTAGCTGCTTCGACACACACTATCAGTTACACACTATGGATACCTCGAAAGCTGCTCAACAAACTCCAACTCATGGGGCTCCCCTGACTTTTCTCCTCCGGCTGAACCGCCTTTGAGCTGTTGCCGATTCCATTGGCCTTCAACCATTCCGGATCGATATTCTCGAGGCTCAAATGCGGAGCGACGTCTGCACCGTTTTTCGGTCCCTGTCTGTCCTGCATCGTCCAGCCCATACCCAGGTGTGCCCAGGGGTTCTTGTCCATGTACTGGAACTCAAAGTCCTCATAGCGAGGTTGCTCAATGACTTGCTGGTAATGGAGCGAAGATCCGGGCCAGATGGCGTTGACACGGCCAGTTTCGTTGTTCTTGTACCCTGTCGTGTGACGAACTGTCAGTACCGTAACTAATTGAGTATAGATGTCCAAGAAAACTCACAGCTGCGACATTCATCCGCCCACACGGTGTGTTTCACCCACTCCTGAACATGCTCGTTAAAGCTGTCAGTGATATCTTGCCTCGGTACCCAGCTGCGAAGGTTCTCATTCTGCGTCTTCTTGATCAGCCTGATCGCGTAGTCTGACACGGAATGCAATGGCGCCATGACGCTCCCGTTTTGGATAGGCCAAGTTGGTCCGATGAAGGTCATGAAGTTGGGCATGTCGGGTACCGCCAGCCCAAGATAGGATTCGGGAGCAGTTGCCCACTTGTCCTTCAGGTCAACGCCATTCTTGCCTACAACCGGGAACAGAGGCCGATATGTATTGTCGTAGCCAGTGGCACAGACAACCGTGTCAACCTTGCGCTCAACGCCATCGGCCCCCACCACACCGTCTTCTGTACAGCTGACCACAGCGGTAAAGTGTACATCGACATTATCTTTCTGGATGGCTTCCATGTAAGGATCACCAGGCGTGATCCTTCGGCACCCAAAGCCAAACGTGGGGGTGAAACCCTGCAGCAAACGTTGATCCTTGATAATTTCCCCCATACGCTTGCGGAAAAAGCCAGACGCCCCCTTCTGCGCCATGGAACCACTGTAGAAAGCGCCCCAGGTGCCATTCACTTCGCTCTCGATAGCCTTGGCATGGGAAACAAGATGGCCGGGGTTCCGTCTGAACTCGTCACGCTCCTGCTGCGTGTAGATCTTGGATGGCGTGCCCGAGTTGCCGGCCAGGACTCCAAACCAGATACCCGTCCGGACAAAAACGTCGAGGTGCTTTGTGTAAGGCTGCATCCCAGGAACTGTTTGAACCGATGATGCGCCGGAGCCGATGACAGCAACGCGTTCATTTGCCCATTTGTCCTGCTGGTAGTCCTCGGGCCACTGTGCGGTGTGGACTACTCGTCCTTTGAATGTCTCTGTCAGACCGGGGACATCGGGCCACTGCATTCCTACTTGGTTAATTTCCTCTCTAACCCGACGTAACAAAGATGGAGCCGTCTTACCTTTGGAGTGCTCAAGACACCTGTCGCATGCAACAACACATGGCAATGATCCTCAAACTCACGAGGTTCTTGCCCTGGTATTTGCTGCCGTAGCTTGACGGTCCAGATTCCCTCCTCCTCACGCCAGTAGCAGCCTATGACCTCGGTGTGAAAGGACATGTATTTACGGAGATCAAAAGTCTTGCAGACCGTGTCGAGATATTTCCACAAATCATCGGAAAAGGCAAAATATCGCGGCCAGTCCGGGTACTATAAGCAGGCACCCACGTTGTCAGTTTCAAGCAAGACGGGCTTGGAAGCAAGGACCCTCTCACCAATGCAAATTGGTACGTATACGCATGACTTGGAACATCACAGCCGGCACGTGGGTACTTGTTGGTGAGCCATGTTCCTGGACATCGGTTAGTTCCGAGGCCGGATAGGGTAGAGAAGCTGAGTCTGACCTCCAATGTCTCGGTTCTTCTCATAGATGACATGTTCCACGTTCTGGCAGTCTTTCCGGATACGATATGCCATCAAAATACCAGAAATACCGGCGCCAATAGTCAAGACTCGCAGTTTCCGGTTCTGAGGGTCGTTCCATGTCAGGTGTTGGGGGATGTTGTACACCGGCGCCTCTGCTGCTGGCGCTGGCGAGTGGTTCGGCTGTTGACCCTCGGGGGTTTCTTCTTTCAGGTAAGGGGCCATCGAAAAGTCTCTTGACGAATCTGTACAAGGGCATTGTTGCGTTCATCTTGGGCCGGCAAGCTGCTTTGTTAACATTTTGAGATCCTGCCTTCTCGCCCTTGCTAACGGAAAGCGGGCCAGCCCGTGTCGGCCCACGGGCAAAGTTCAGCTATCAGCCGGTCACCGAACCTTCGGCTGCATCTTGGTGTGGTCACACAAAGATGGCAACACCGCGCCTCCGCTTCGGCTGACATAAGGTAGCTGGCGCATTCAACAAGAGGGGCTTTGCAACAAGGGATTCTCATGCCCACTATTCACTTCACAACACATCTAACCGCTACCTTACTCGTTCAACATCGCAGTCAGCAACCATGGCCGTGCCCCCAGCTCCCAAGCCCCCCAGCCTCCTAGGCTACCACCGCATCCTCTCCCCCTTGGCCGGCGTCCGCGTCTCCCCGCTTTGCCTGGGCACCATGAGCTTTGGCGAAGCGTGGAAAGGCCGTCTGGGCGAGTGCACCAAGGACACAGCCTTTGAGATCCTCGATTGCTTCTACAACGCCGGCGGCAACTTTATCGACACGGCCAACTTTTACCAGGATGAGGACAGCGAGAAGTGGCTCGGCGAGTGGATCGAGGCTCGCCAGAACCGCGACGAGCTCGTCATCGCCACAAAGTATACCATGCCCTACCGCCTTCGCGGCCATGAGAAGATCAAGTCCAACTTCCAGGGCAACCAGGTCAAGAGCATGCGACTGTCTCTGGAGGCGAGCTTGAAGAAGCTCAAGACTGACTACGTCGACGTGCTGCTGGTGCATATATGGGATTACACCACCAGCGTCGAGGAGATGATGCAGGGGCTGCATCACCTTGTTTCGAGCGGCAAGGTGTTTTATCTCGGAATCAGTGGCGCTCCAGCGTGGGTTGTGGTCAAGTGCAACGAATGTAGGTCCTCCTTTCTCTGACACAAAGGTCTACGCCCAGCTTCGAGCTAAACAAGATGGAAAAGATGCCCGCCACCACGGCTTGACAAGGTTCAGTGTCTACCAAGGCCATTGGTCCTGCAGCTTCCGCGATATGGAGCGCGAGATCATCCCCATGTGCGAGTCCGAAGGTCTCGGCATCATGCCATGGGGTGTTCTCGGTCGCGGGCAGTTCAGGTCATCCGAGGACTACGCTCGCGAGGGCCGCAAGATGGGCCCCCAGGACGAGACGCATCGCCGCATGACTGCGAAGCTGAGCGAGCTTGCTGAGAGAAAGAACACGGTTCCGACTAGCATTGCCCTCGCTTACGTGATGCACAAGGTGCCCTACGTTTTCCCCGTCCTTGGTGGTCGGAAGGTCGAGCATCTCAAGAGCAACATTGAGGCCCTCAGCATCGAGCTGACCGCCGAGGAAATCCAAGAGATTGATAACTCTGAGCCGTTTGATCCTGGCTATCCTCTGAACTTTTTGTTCGAGACCCCAGCGCAGAGATACCGGTTGGATATGTCTGCGAGGCATATTTGGCAGTTGACATGCAACACCAGGTTGGAGACAGTTCCAAAGCCAAGAGTGAGTTATTCATGCCGTTTCTCAACCGACTAAAGAGAAGTTACTGACTGTTGATATAGCCCATTGAACCTAAGCAGGGGATGAAACAGTTTGATTTGTAGACTTGGATTGGGAAACGTGGACAGGATGGAGCACAGATCCTAGATACTTCGATGATTGAAAACGCAATATGGTATTCCTTCCCAGCTGAACGCAAACTAGGTACGAGCAGTGTGACGTCCACTCAAAGCCGTGTGGTGGCAATTGTGACATGAGTAAATTCATGAACATGTTCCATGTCCAGACCGTCTATAGAAATAATAGGCTTGCATCCACGATGGGCCTGACAACAAAAGTCGATTGCAAGCGAGATCCTGATGTCGGCGGACACTCCCCGATAAATTGCCTGATGCAGAATCATATCGCCGTCCTGTGGTCGGCTTTGGCTCTGAAGCACCCCGAGCGGTTTCTTGAGCCAGTGAACTCTCGAAAGCCCCGTCGTCGTGAATCGGCCCGGTCACCAAGGCACACAGGTTCCCGGCACCGGTGCCCGAGGATGTACGCTGTGGGTCGTAACTCAGGCAAGGCTATAACTCTCTGACTTCTTCTAATCAACTTGCCTGGTACACTCACCTATCACTTTACTCATCACTCTATCTGCCACTCTATATTTCCCACCACATCCACGCCACAATGACGGAAACCACCCCAACCACCACCCCCTCCTCCCCACCATCATCACCAAAAGACCCCTTCCGCCTCGACGGCAAAGTAGCCCTAGTAACCGGCTCCGGCCGCGGCATAGGCGCAGGAATAGCCCTCGCCCTCGCCCACCGCGGCGCAAAGCTCATCATCAACTACGCGCACTCATCCGCGCCAGCCGAAGCCCTCGTCTCCGAAATCAAAGCCCTCGGCCCCGGCTCCGACGCCATCGCCATCAAAGCCGACGTCTCTGACGTGGACCAAATCACGGCGCTCATGTCCCAGGCCGTCGCCCATTTTGGCAAGCTCGACATCGTCGCCTCCAACAGCGGTGTTGTGTCCTTTGGTCATTTGAAGGATGTCACCCCTGAGGAGTTTGACAGGGTTTTTGGCGTGAACACGAGGGGGCAGTTTTTTGTTGCGAGGGAGGCGTATAGACATTTGGAGGTGGGGGGACGGATTATAATGACTAGCTCGAATACGGCGAGTGTGAAGGGGGTGCCGAAGCATGCTGTTTATAGTGGTTCTAAGGGGGCGGTGGAGACTTTTGTGAGGTGTTTGGTATGTTTTTCTTTTTTTTTTTTTCTAAATTCACAATTCACGGACAAGGATGGGGAAAAGATGATGTTAACAACTGGGTCTGTCAAGGCCATCGACTGCGGAGACAAAAAGATCACCGTCAATGCTGTCGCGCCTGGGGCGATCAAGACGGACATGTATGCTGCTGTGGCTCGCGAGTACATCCCTGGTGGGGAGAACTTTACCGACGAGCAGGTTGATGAGGTATGATATTCCTTTCGCTCTCTGTAACTTGAGTTGTACTAATCCCATTTCTTCTCTCTCAAAACAGTGTGCAGCTTGGCTATCGCCCCTTCAGCGGGTGGGACTGCCTGACGATGTTGCCCGCGCGGTGTGCTTTCTAGCCTCGGACGCTGCCGAATGGGTCAATGGCAAGATCATCGGCATTGATGGTGGTGCGTTTAGGTAACCGAGTCGATTGTTGGTCGGGGATTCAGAGATTAGTAAGGGTGCTGCGCGCATTTCGGTCACCGAAGGGTGGTGTGATCCCCGAGTAGCAGGATCACACCAAGCTTGAACACCATTCGTGCCCGCATTTTTAATGTGTTCTCCCTTTTACTTTCAGAATGGGAACTTTGTTATGTTGCATTTCTGCGCCTATATGCTCGAAATATCCAAGAAATCGGTTACAATGACATACGTACATAGCGGCACCAGATTATGACCCAATTGTGCCCCAAACCCGTCGTTGGACAAGACTATTCACAAAGGGGCTTGATCATTATAGATAATCAGTCCTACCAAAAGCAGGCGACGCAATACTTTGCCATTTATCTCCACACGGTGATGATGTCACAAAGCCACCTTAAACCCCCTAAAGCACCCCTGAACCCCTATTCACCCCTCTTCCCAGGAGGAACATTCGCCATAGCCTCCTCCGCCAACACCGGCCTCCCCGCCACATCAGAAAAAATTGGCTGCTCATAAACATGTAAAAACCACTTCGTACACGCCGGGTGTGCACCCCGCCACTCCCCGTCCAAAAAGAACCTAAATGCCCCAGCAATAATCCCCGCGACAAACAGATCAGCAAGGGAGAGTGTTTCCCCAACGAGATAAGAAGTCGTCTTCGCAGCGAGGTGGTCCTCGATGATCTGAAGCCTCTTGAGTGTTGCTTGCCTGTTGAGCTCGACTTCTTCCTGCACAAAGGGTGAGCGACCGATCAAGGGGTTGAACCACCCGCCGAGGGAGGGGAGGATCTCTGAGTTGGCGAAGGACATCCAGCGGAGGATGCTGGCGTGGTTTTCGGTGTTGCCGGAGCCGAGGAGGGGGGTGGTTTTGTCTTGGGATGTGACTGCATATGAGGGTTAGTAACGCGAGAGAGAGAGAAGATAGATTGGGTGAGAGAATGTACTGTAGATGGCAATTGCTATGCACTCGGACAGGATGAAACCGTTTGCGCCGACGAATGTGGGGATTTTGCCGAGGGGGTTCAGCTTTAGGTATTCTTCTGGCGCCTGTTGGGATGAGGTGATTGTCACGAGGTCCAGTGGGAGGTTGGAAGCTTTGGCAACTGCCAGGATGGCTGTTGAACGGGGGTTGAACTGTGGTCTGTGTCAGCGTTGTGGTTTGAAGGTATTGCAAGAGATGAACCATCATACAGGGCGCGTGTACAGGATACCGAAGGCCATGATGGAGAAGTGTGGTTGGAAATGCTAGCAAGTCAGGTGCTGGCAAGAGCGCTTCCAGGGTGAATGGCTTAGCTGCGGAGGATGCCTAAGCAAGACTTGATATCAAGTATGAGATTGATAGCTAAGCTAGGTAGCCTGGGCACATTCTTGTTCCTATATCTATTGGTAGATGCAGTGGTCCCCGATTGGATCAGATGCCGACTGTCTCGTTCCGACATCCCATAACCACGGCCCTCAAGCTCTCCCGGTCCGTGAATATATCCTCATCCTCAGCAACCTCCGGCAGCGACATAATGGGTACGAAATCTCTAAATGCCTCTTCGCTCGCAAAGTTTATAATGGCAAAGCCATCAAAGTTGATATTTTCGGGATTTCCGACCAACATGTTCAAGGGGTACGTAGGGCTCGCCGAATCCCGAGCAAGATAGTGACGGGTGTGAGACAAGGGGAATCGGGGGCCGGCGAGAGACTGGAGCAGAGGGACATGAACATTTTCCCAGTGGTCCTTGAACTGCTCGGGTGATATGTCTGACTTGCGGGTAACGAAGATGATGATTGTATATGGCTTCGAGCTGGAAGACATGGCGGCGGCTGTGGAAAGCGACGAGGGCTCAAGGACCTGATGCGGAGATAAAAATTGGTTGAAGAAAAAACGCAGTCTCCTTGGTTTTGTCCCGAAGTCTCGGTAAGTGCCTGCACGTCTTCGGAAGCCGACCTGCGCCACATGCGCACAGCAGTCGGACTTTGAACCGAAAGGTAGCCACCCTGTACCACCCAGAGATTACATTTGTTCTACCTAGGGTGAAACGTCTAGATCGCGAGGGCATTACTTTTCACGTTAGGCTGGGAGATCTTCTCTGATTTGTCCGGTGAAACGACCATCCCACAAACAATAGTAATCACGATGTATGCATCACAGGTTTTTGTGCTTGGTGCCATAAGTGCCCTACTCCTCTTCGTAACGAGATTCTATGCCGCTCGCAAGCAAGTATGGAAGCTGAAGAGCGCCAATCTCGTGAGTTCTGGCCTGACACCACGCCCTGCCCAGTAAGCTAATCTGTTTTGGCAGCCAATGCCAGAGTTCAATCTCACGTCTGGTCACTTCCTGGCTTTGAAGGAGACTGTCAAGACTCTTCCGAAAAACGCAACCCTGCACACGGTCATGATGCAACTGTCAAAGAAGTTTCCCTCCGGAATGTTCTACATCAACATGTGGCCTTTTAGCGGCACGTGGCTTGTGGTGACGACGCCCTTGGGAGCTTCACAATGTCAAACTCTGAATCTTATCAAGCCATCGATTCTCACAAAACCACTGGAAACCATCGGCGGTGGGCCAAGTCTGATCACCATGAATGGAGAGACGCATAAGAAATGGCGTAGTCTATTCAACCCAGGATTTAGCCCCAGCTATCTCGTGGGGCTGGCTCCGATGATTGCGGATGAAGTGGCTGTATTTTGCCGTCTGTTGAGGGAACAGGCTGGGAACAAGAACGCGGAGGTGCTAAAGTTGGAAGATCTGACATTACGCCTAACAGTTGACACGATTGGAGCCGTTGCTCTGTGAGTCTAGCAAAGGTTATTACCACAGAGCCGAATGTCTGCTAATGGCCATGCGTGCCCCCTGCAGAGACACAAGGCTACACCATCAGACAAAGGATAGCCAACTTGCTCTGGCACTTCAGCGGCAAATCGAATGGACATCATTCGGGACCACCTTTAACCCATTCAAACGCTACCTCACCATCCGCCCCTTGGTGCTGTGGTACAACAACCGCATCATGGATCGGCTCATTGGCCAGGAAATCGACAAGAGATACACTGAGCATCTGCAGGATCAAGGCTCAGGTGAAAGGCGCTCCAAATCCGTCATGTCGCTCGTGCTGGCTCAGTTCCTAGAAGAAGCCCAAGTCAAAGGCGCCCCGCCCCCTCTATCCGAGTTCAAGAAACTAGTTGCGCCCCAACTGCGCGGATTCCTGTTTGCTGGCCGAGACACGACGAGTAGCACCCTTCTCTATTGTTTTCACCTCTTGGCTACGCATCCCGAAGCGCTCAAAAGACTCCGCAGCGAGCATGGTGAAGTCTTTGGCGACAGGCTGGACGCGTCAAAAGCCCACCAGGCCATTGTAAAGGAACCTCAACGGCTCAACCAACTGCCGTACACGACAGCGGTGATTAAGGAAGCGCTTCGGCTGTTTCCTCCCTCTGCGTCTCTACGCGAAGGCCGCGCTGGAGTCGATCTTGTGGATGAGAAAGGAAGGCGGTATCCCACCGAGGGATGCAATGTGTGGACGCTGACAGTGGCGCTGCATCACAATGCCGTTTATTGGAAGCAGGCCGAGTCGTTTGTGCCAGAGCGGTGGTTGGTGGGACCCGAGGATCCCATGTACCCCGTCAAGGGGGCGTGGAGGGCATTTGAGCTTGGTTCTAGGGCTTGCATTGGGCAGACGTTGGCGCTCATGGAACTTCGAGTTGCGCTGGTGATGACACTCTCCGAGTTTGATATCACTCCGGCGTACGAGGATTGGGATAGGATGCATCCGAGGTCGGATGTCAAGGTGGTGAATGGAAATAGGGCTTATCAGGCAGAGAAGGGTGGTGGTGGTGCGCATCCTGCTGATGGATTTCCTTGTCGGGTTACGCTTCGCGACATGGATGGTAGAGAGGGTGACGTTCAGGGTTAACGTACCATTCTTCAGCTTTCCCATGTCAAAACTCCATATATTCAGAAATACTAAATCATCTTTCTTATTCCCTCTCACTTGGAACGAACGGGTGACAAATGCCCATGACTGTGTTTATTTCTTAGCATGACCTACTGCCCCTGAGCTGCCCCTGGCTAACCCCTAGCTAACCCCTGAATCCAGGATCCACTATCCACAAGATCACCAGCCTCCTCAAACAAAACCGGTCGACGCATTACACAGGCACCATCACCTCACTTTCCAGCCAAAATATCAGCAGCAATCTTCTCCGCCAATGCGTACACCGTCCCCATAGGCTGCCCATCAATCGCAAACGGGAACGCCGACGCATCCACCACCCGAACACCATCCACCCCCAAAACCCTCGCATTCGAGTCCACCACCGCATTCGGATCATCCCTCTTCCCCATAGCGCAAGTCCCCACACCAGCGTAATACGCATCCGACGTCTCAGCAATATAATTGTAAATCTCCTCATCAGTCTGATACCTCTCCCCAGGCAGAATCTCCGGCCCATCAATCACCTCTTGCATCGTCTCCGACGCCACAATAGCCCTGCACCGGCGAAACGCAGCAACAGCCATCTCCTTATCCCTCGGATCGTCCAACCAACGGGGATCAACAATCGGATTCTGCGCCGTATCAGTACTGTTAATCGTCACCGACCCCCGACTGAACGTCGCCATCAGCGCCGCCGACATGCTAAAGTAATTCTTCCCATCATACTGTGGGACAAACGTGTCGTCCAAGGCAATGTAGGAAAAAGTCGGCCAGTCCTCAGGGAATTCTTTTTCGATATCTGCCGCCGTCGAGTCCTTGAGCATGCCGGGCTGGTGCTTCTCAAAGGCAAAGTAGTCCTGCCCGGGGTTGGTCAGCAGCCCGGTGCGGAAGTTGTTGTACTCGTAGATGGACCGGGGGAGGGTCTCCTTGCTGCCCATCAGCTGGCTGTGGCTTTCTACTTTTACCGGGCTGGTCGGGCCGAGGATGATGGTGTCTTGCATGTTCTTGCCGACGCCGGGGCGGTCGGAGAGGACGGGGATGTCGAGCTTCTCGAGGGTGTCCCGGGGTCCGATGCCCGAGACCATCAGGAGCTGGGGGGAGCGCATCACGCCGGCGGAGAGGATGACTTCTTTTTTGGCGCCAATGGTCCACTCGAAGCCGTCGGTGCTCACCTTGACGCCGGTTGCCTTTTTCTTGTCGTCGAATAAGATCTTCTTGACAAGGGTGCGAGTGTAAAAGTTGAGGTTGTTGCTCTCGAGGAGGGCGTCGTGGAGGTAGGAGGTGGATGCTGTCTCGCGGCGCCGGGTGTAAGGGTTGATGGTGTGCGTGATGTAGGACCGGCCGAGCAGGTTGCCGTCGGAGAAGCCTTGCACTTCGGGAAAGCCCAGTTTGGCGAGTGCCTTGTCCACCCAGGATGAGATGGCGTTAGTCCAGTAGGGGTAGGCGACGTGGACTGGCCCGCCGGACTCGGAGAATGCAGAAAGGTTGTTGACGGCAGTGGCATTGGCAGGTCTTGGGTTTGTGTTGGGGCCGGAAAACTTTACGCTTTTCTGGAAGTACGGCAGCCAGTTGTCCCAGGTGTATGCATCGTCACCGACCTGCTCGGCCCATTTCTTATAGGCCCCTTTTGAGCCGCGGTGATAGAGCATCGCGCCGCGGGCTGTGCTGCCACCTAGTGTCTTTCCCTGCATGTAAAACATGGCTCTTTTGGCGAGACCCTACAATGATGCGTTAGCTCTCCTGTTCCTCTGAGTGTCCGAAGAGAGGGTGTACATACTGGCTGTGGCACAGTGTACTGATACCAGTCAAACAAGGGGTTCTTCACGTGGCCATTATCGAAGAAGTAGTTGAACAGATACATGGGCACCTCGGTCATATTTCCCCCCTCAATCTCGTAGAAACCGCCTGCTTCGATCACAGCCACCGAGTTGGCGTTGTCTTCGGAAAGTCGCTTGGCCATCGCTAAGCCAGCAGTGCCCCCGCCAACAATCACGTAGTCGAATGATTGCCCTGGCCAACCGTAGGGCCCGAAGTGCGAGCTAAGCAAGTCTTTTGCCTGGATACGACCATCCATGCGAGCTTCATCATGATTTTTTGTCGTGGTGAACAGGGACGAGACTCGAGGAATAGCATTGAAGGCAGAGAGATACAGCGGCTGCTGTGTTGCAGTGGCAATGCCAACGCTGATTGTCCGCGACAGGGCGACGAGGTAGAGTGGCAGGGATCTCATTTTGAGCGTCAAGTGGGTAGGTAATGTTAACAGTTCGGCAAAGCTGGAATATAGTTGAACACTACTAGTGAGATCAAGTGAATCTATATAGCCAAGAGAGTCGCTTTTGGCTATGTAGGTACCTACCCATCTCGGATTCCAATCTGTTCAATTGCTATATGTCGGACCGTACTGTGCCTCCGTCTATCGGTGTCCAGCTTTGAGGGTGTATACCCTAGTAGGGTTCGCTTTCCGGAGCCAGAGCGAGCCGCATACCGATGGTGCCGACTTTCGCGATGGCCGTTTGCAGCTCTGTATAAAGTTGAACCCAGTGTCGCTCCCAATGTCGTTCGGTCAACGACGTCTTGCTGAAAACACCTTCACACGAATAATCGCACACCATGGCCGGTATTGGAGTCGAGGCAATCGCAGTCGTGACAGGATGCTTCCTCTCGGGTAAGGATCAACCCCGTCCTGAAGCTACAAGCCGACAAACTAAGCACCTGCGCGCGCAGGAGCCATCATGAGCGTCTTCCTGATCACGATTCCGGTGCTCATCGCAACGACAAAGGAGCCGGCAAAGTTGGTCAACCAATGGAGACGTGTGTATCTCAGCGGTCACGTCAAAGGACCGGCCATAGCAACAACTACGGGTCTCGTCTACGTCTATGCGGCCTGGAGCAAATACGCAGCCGGCGAGCCGTGGCGTGTTTTTGCCCTCGCCGGAGCGACGACGGTTTCCATCGTGCCTTACACCTTGACTTTTATGCAAGGGATCAACAATGCGCTTTTCCGTGCCGATGCTCTGACTGGCAAGGGAGTTGAGCCCTCGTGGGCCGATGCCGAGACGTTGGTGCTTCGATGGGGCCGGCTTAATGCTATTCGGGCGTTGATTCCTCTCGCCGGGGGGATCATTGGACTTTTGGGCACTTGCCAGGTGTTGTCATTTTAGAGTACCTAGCAGGAGTGTCAGGTGTCAGAACTGAGAATATGGTGTAACCCCGCGATAAGGAAATGCATGTGGTCAGCCTGTGCCGCCCCCCGACAGTGCTGTTCTGTTGGCATTGGTCGTTGTCCAGCAAGAGACCCGGCCTCTTGGCTCCCCGTTTCGCTCCCCGATGTGCATCTTGGGCCGTTGTGTAGTCCACCACGGCTAGATATAGGGTACACAAGATGGTTCCAATACCTCGTTGCGTCCCGTCAACATTCTACACGTAGACGCTAAAATCGAACATCTTGTCATAACGTGTAACAGCATGGGTCCACTACTGCTCTTGGTTGGACTGGTGTTCCTTTACCCCCTTTACCATGTCATCTACAATCTTTTCTTCCACCCCTTAGCCTCCTACCCCGGCCCCCTTCTCTGGCGGGCAAGCTCCTTCCCATGGAAGCTCACACTCCTCCGCGGGACCATGCATCACGATCTGATGCGATTCCATCAAAAGTACGGCGACACCGTCCGCCTCAAGCCCGATGAAATCAGCTACGCAAACGCCCAAGCCTGGAAAGACATCCACGCACACGTCCCAGGTCGTCCGGAATTCCTCAAAGACCCCGTTCGCCTCCCCCTGGCACCCAACGGCATCATGAGCATCCTCGTCTCCGACACCAGAAACCACGCCCGCTTCCGCAGCTTGTTCGGCCACGCTTTCAGTGACAAAGGCCTGCGCGTCCAAGAGGCAAACATCATCCGCTATGCCGACCTCCTGGTCGATGTCCTCCGGGAAGTCGCCGACACGGACTCAGCCATCGAAATGGTGCGGTACTACAACATGGGCATCTTCGACTCGATCGGCGCCCTCTCCTTTGGTGAGTCCTTCAACAGCCTGGCCGATCGAACCCTCCACCCCTGGGTCGACGCCATCCACAAAAACCTCAAGAGCGTGGCCATCTCGCACGTCTTGCGGAGCATGGGAGTCGAGTTCCTCACCCCTTACGTCCTCCCCGAAGAACTGCGGGGGAAGCGCGCCGAGAATTACAAGTACGCCATCGAAAAGGTCAACCGCCGGCTGCAAAAGACGGGCGACCAGAATGACTTTTGGGATCGCGTCATCGTCAAGAGCGGCGACGGGAACGAGTCCGGCCAGGGGATGAGCCAGGGGGAGATGCTCAACAATGCCGCCGTGATGGTCGTTGCCGGGTCAGAGACGACATCCTCTGTCCTCTGCGGCGCCACATTTCTCATGTGCAAATACGTCAAGTTCGACAAGGCAGCGCACGAGGTCCGCTCGGCGTTCAAGAGGTCGGAGGATATCACCCTGTTGACTGTCTCCCCTCTGCCTTACCTCACTGCTGTCATTGACGAGACCCTTCGCATGTACCCCGCCGTTCCGGGCCAACCACCGCGCGTCGTGCCCGCGGGAGGAGCCATGGTTTGTGGCAAATTCATCCCCGAGGGCGTAAGTGCTTCCTTTCTCTCTGCCCACCTACCTACCTCAGAAACACAATCAACTGATGACTATGCGGCATAAAGATGCGCGTCGGTATAAGCCACATCGGCACGTATTACGCCGACTACAACTTCACCAAACCTCACGAATTCATCCCCGAGCGCTTCATCAACAAGGATGATCCGATGTTTGCCAACGACAATTACGCCGCTTACCAGCCGTGGTCTGTCGGGGTGCGCAACTGCATCGGGCGCAACCTTGCCTACGCCGAGCTGCGCTTGACACTGGCCAAGTTGCTGTGGCATTTTGACCTTGTGCTGGACGAGGCCAAGACGGGAGACTTTCTGGACCAGAAGATCTGGTCCATCTGGGCGAAGAGGGAGCTGTATGTCAAGCTGTACTCTCGCAAGGACTGATGGACTGGTGGACATGATTAGGGCGGTAGTAACTTGAATGATAATCAACCATGAACCCCTTATATCATTGCGTACTCTGTGGTTTTAAATACAAGAGGCTCAAACAAAGCTGAAGCAACCTGTTGTTGAAAAATATGTCAGGAATTGATAACTGGACAGAAATAATCCCATGTAGAACTTCACCAAACAAAAGAAATGAGAGGACGTCTTCAAAGTGATCAGCAGGCTAGGTGCACCTATTCCTTCATCTGCTTCAACAACCTCAACAACACCCCACTCCCAGTAACCCTCTGAACCATCTCGATATACTCTCTCTCCACCGAAAAAGGCCTACCCACCACATTCGGGATCCACAGGCCCACCAACTCCTCCGGCCTGATGTCCGCAACATGAATGCTCTGCGACAAATAGGCCCGATAGTCATCAATCTGCGGCCGTAGTGCCCTTGAGTGGAAAGGGATGTCGATACCCGTCAGAGGGATAGTGGCCTTTCCACGTCTAAGAGCGTCTGAGCTGGAGAGAAGTTGAGCACGGGGAATAAGACCGCGCACCAAGCCCCTGAGTGTGGTTATGTCAAGCCTTTCCGGTTCAGGTTTTGTCGAGAGGTCATCGCAGGCTTTGCCGAGGATCCAAAGCGGTTGGAACTAGGGGTATATGAGCAAGAAGTGATGGCGGGGAGGGTGAAGAGATGAGGAAGAACTGACATGACCGGCGCAGACATACTGCTGGGAGCGAATGTTGTAGTTTACTGTCTCTAACAAGAGGCCTGTTTCCTCTGCGATCACTTGCACCAGGGCTTGCAGGTGATCCTCCCCGAAGACTAGGTAAAGCAAGGCGAGTGAGAACTCATTCAAGGCTGCGAATTGGGGAAATGGGGCAAGATACCTAGGCTGATCCGTGAAGGATCAACAGCAACCATGCTGTAATCCGTCCTGTCACCTGCATCACGGGGCAAGGCATTCTGCATCTTCAACCCGCGGTAGTATATGAGCGATAGCAGGCTCTCAAACTGCATGAACGACGTGCAAGCCCCCAGAGCGGCATATTCGCCAAGTGAATGTCCTGCAAAGCGTGCGCCTGTCTGAACAACGCCTCTGGTCCGCAAATGTACATATTCTGCCATCTCCATGACAACTAATGCTGGTTGTGCGAACTGTGTTGACATGAGAAGACCAGTCGAGTGGGAGAATGTGTACGACTTCGACCGTGTTGTCAGGCCGCGCAGGATTGGCTCCTCTCTGCTGTCCCCGCCAGCTGTCAAAACTCGTCGGGTCATTCCGAGATACATATTTCGAATGTGTCGTCCACGGCTGCCTCCAAAGTAGACGGTGAGCGTCTTGGGATTGTCTTGAACGATGTGCCTGAGCGAGAACCCGTAGTGCATTCTCAGATGATCCTCTGCTCGATCCCACAGCGCTTTTGCCTCGGGCCTCGTGGCGTAAAGTGACATGCCCATGCCTTTTTCCTGACCTCCTTGGCCGCAAAAGACATATGCGGTGTCAGGCTGCTCAACATCTGCTTCGGCAGCGAGCACCCTTTCCCCCGTTTCGTCGTTGAAGGTCTGTATACTGAGAATCATCCTGCCATCCTCCACAGCAACATGTTGCATCTCGACTCTCAACCTGTCGTTTGGTCGTACCATGGCCTCGAAGCTTGCCTGCCAGCCTTTGAACCGGGTCCGGTCCGTATCTCCTATAGCCCATTCGACTGCTCGACGGACAATCGCTGACGTGTGCATCCCATGAACCACTGTCCCATGAAGACCAGCATATCGAGCAAACAAGGGGCACACGTGTATCGGGTTTGTGTCATGCGAAACAGCTGCGTAAGGGGCGCTTTCGGCGGGTGCACGTACAAGAATCGGCGTGACACCCGTCCATCCTGGATTCTCCAGCTGTTGTCGAGCAGTGAGAGGTGATCCATGTCGGCGGAGAAAATCCATGATTGGATTACCGAGGCAAGAGTCTTGCTCAAAATACACTCGGCCGAGTTGGATAGGGGCTGAAGTGTCGCTCTGCTCTGCCAGAGTCACGACGCCGGACACCTGCAGCAAGGCATTCCCATTCTCGTTGTCGTGTATGGTGTGAGTGGTGAGTTTGAACCTGAGTCTCTGTCCAATCAGGTCGGGCGGCTGTTCGTCAAATATCAACCATTTCCGGCTTATCAGAAGGGCATTCTTGACGGGCGAGTCAACATGTACCACCGCCTCCGGCTCTCTCACTGAGGTGAACTGTTCCTCGGCGCCTCCTTGTTCGCCACGCAAGAAGAATTCTGTCTCGATGGTGACCACCCGCTCACCTTGCCTTCGGATATCTGCAGAGATTTTGACCAGCTTTCCCGTCGCCGTCGTGGCCACCGCCGTGATGCGCGAAAATGCCTGTACCGTATCCCCAACCTGCAGCGGCCTGGCGGATGGAGCGTAACGAAAGGATATCGACCGGTGAAGAAGCCGCAGTAGATTGCAGTTCAAACCTGGGATCAGAAGGGGCTTGGTGAGAGCAGTCCACGCCACAACGATGCAGTAGTCGAGAGGAATAAGAAGACCACTGGGGTTCCACGAACGAAGCTGTGCTCCGCTGCTTCTTCGGATGACATTGATGTAATCATAGATATTCCGCTCACAGATAATCATTTCGTTTCCGGTGAACTCGGAGCTCAATCCCGTAACTTGAGGAGGACCTGGGCAAACATCGTGGATCCACAGCCGGTGGTATAAAGACTTTACGGTTGCGGTGTGTGTCGAAGCATTCTCGTAGAGTCTGCAGCCCTTGGGCCCCTGGTGAACCTTGAGCGGGAACTTTACTTCGGTCACCCGTTTCGTGGCGACAGAGGGAGAAAGGATGAGTGTGACGACGATATCTCCGATGCGGTTGTGGGTAATTTTGAGACTGGTACGTGGGTTTTTCGCTGTTGAAGAACCCGGACTGAGAACAATCTCGTTAAAACATGAGTCCTCAGTCGCCCGTCTCATCTCAATCGTATCACGAGCAACGGGGAGGAATGCCGTCTTGATCGGATTTTGGCAACGAGAAGTACCCCTGAAAATCCAGTCGTCTTCCAGGCACTTTTCTGCCCATGACCCAGCAACATTGACTATGTGCTTGATGAGCCTCTCGGTCTCCAAATCTTTGAAATCCTTAGTCAGTTCCATCCGATATGTCACGCCATGAGTTGTCGACAGGACTCCAGCAATCGCGGGCAGGTTAGGCGTCATCGGTGCTGTAGTTTCTGTAACCAAGCTCATGGGTGTGGGCTTGTATCCCCTTTCCAGCATCATCCAAACATGCGCCTGGCAAATGGAGTCGAGTATGTCTTTGGCGGACTCATCCAAGGCGGTGCAGTGTCGAACGGCAACTGGCCCTTGAATCACGCAGACGCGCTCGGCATCTTGGCCAACGACGGCATCAATGTCCTCAGACTGCCACAGCGAGTCCTTCTTGAACCAAGTGAGAAAGTGTTCGTCGAGCACTGGGATAAAAGGGACCGGCTTCTGGCCTCGGCGACGAAAGAGTGCCAGAAGTAGAGAGACGTCCTCGGGATACAGTGTTTCGGAGGCACCAGTTCCCAGTGTCTGCTCAAATAGTTGGACAATATCATCCGGCCGAGAATCAGTAGAACCCACATCCGAATCATGCCCAAACCTTTCGTGTGCCAGAAGGATGAATTCTTCTACCAGAATCCGATAAGACTCATCAATCCATCGATCCTGGTGGTGAACATACATGAGCTGACACAGCCGACGTAAAACGCTCGAATAGGTCATATCTCCCAATTCAATGCTCCTGCCACTGCAATCGACAGCGAACCATGGGCGGAAGTAGTCTTGGTTCAAACGATCCGCAATCTCATCCTTGTGGTGGCGGAGATACTCAAGGCGCCTGGTCTTGTCCTTGATGGAAAAGATGCTCTGATCAAATTCCTTCCACAGCATCATCCCACGCGTGGCGAGAACATGAATGGGCTGGCCCATTTCCGACTCGACGGTTATCACGCCGCCCGTAGGTTTGTCGAAAGACTTGTGCCACTCGCCGTCCTCGACTCCTCGCGCCCTAATTATTAGCTCTTTGGCTTGGGGGGAAGTGTGGGCTTCCTTGGCCACCATCATGCGGCTGCCGAGGAGAACGCCATCCACTGGCATGGGCGGGTGTCCAAACTTGTGAGCCCATTCGCCGGTCAACAGCGGCAATGTGTCATTGCCGCAGCCGAGACCGCTGCCAACTATTAAGACAATGTTAGGAGATCTCCTTATCTGGCCGTACATGGCCAGGAGCGGTTGGTGGAAGTCCTCCCAAGAGTGGTGGCCGCCAGCTCGACCACCGGTCCATTGCAACCCGATACAGAACTCTGGGTACTGCTGTGAAATAGCAATCACCTCCTTAATTGCCCCAACGGAGCCGGGCTTGAATGAAATATGCCGCAAGCCTGGGATGGATTCGATGTATTCTTTGACCACCTCTGCTGAGGGTATGCCTGCGCCAATGGTGATACCGTTGATGGCAACTCCATCACCCGCTAAGCTGCGCAATACAGATATCTGCCAGGAAATTGTTTTGGGATTGGCGTAGAGCAGGTTGCAAGTGATACCTCGTTGCGGAGAAATGGCAGCAGCAAGGGTACGGAGGGCATGTTCGAACCCCTGTTCGTCCCGGTAGCCACCGCCAGCGAGCTCGATATGGTAGCCAGAGTTGATCACCGTGGCCACAAAGTCCCAGGCGACGGTCGTGGGTGTCATACCGGCAACCATGACAGGAGGGGCGCCAAAGAGTTTGGTCATTCTTGTCTCTAGCCGGGCCACACCGTCCTCGTCCACAACCAGACTCGGGGCAAACTGATCCTTCCAGCTGAGAGGCGCCCATGGCAATGTTAGAGATAATAACTCGTCGCGGCCGCTCGGTCCACCCGAGACAGACCTGTCTGACACTTGGATCACTCGCAGGCCAGTGCCTTCACTTTGCTCGTTTATCAGACTGCCAATCTGGCCCGGTCCAAAGTCTAGCACGTGTGTGGTGCCGGTCGAGCTGAGAGTGTGCGTGACCTGGACCCAGTCGACCGTGTCCACCGTTATGGTACGAATGATGGTGCGGAGTAAGTCGTCTGACTGAGATTCCTGGAGATTCTGTGCCGTATGTGTATGGTAAACTGGTATAGCGAAGTCATCGCGGGCGAGGGCCAACTCCAGCAGATGGGACCGCACGCTGGCGTCCACATCGATCAGATACGGGCTGTGATAGGGGCTGGATATCGGGAGGAACTGTACGCCGACGGTCGGTTTGCGCCTACGGTACAAAACTCTGGTCTGGTCCAATCCGTCGCGAGCCTTGATCTGTCGAAGTTGGACGCACAGGCTACGAAGCGACCCAGGTGGACCTGCGAGAACGAACTTCTCCTTTGAGTTTACCAGAGCAATATGTACTGAGTTGCCATTGCCGAGCGCTCTGTTGGTCCTTTCCAAACGTAGTGTGAGCTGGTCTTGACTCAGACCTGAGACCGCCAGCATGGACGACGGATAGCCCTCTTCATGTTCGACGCAATCTGCAATAGCCGCGGCAGGCAGGGCGCAAGGAGGAGTAGCGTAGTGGGACTCCAAACCAATCCAAAAGGAGATGCGGAGAGCTTCATCGGAGGCTTGATAGAAGGACGACCAACTATTTGCTTTGGCAACGACCACGGCTGCCAGAAGCCCTTGTGAGTGACCGGTCACAGCATGAAGCAGATCCCTGAGTTGGCCAGGACGCTTGCCGAGAGCCTGGCATGTGATGCAGTATTGTGCCAGACTGAGTAGGGTGTTGAGAGGGAAGCTGATGGGAGAAAGAGCAAGGCGATCTTCGGAGGGTGCCAACTCTGGATTGTCGAGCCAGGCTTGGAGATGGAAACCTAACTCCTGGTGAAAGTCGCTCTTGTGTGGTTGTGATGACAGCTGGGACAATGTTGCCGATGCATTTTCCGTCAGAGTCCTGAGGTTCGGTCCATGACGCTCGACCAAGTCCCTGAGGTCACTTAATGCAGTCAGATTATTGTGGCCCTGGCCACCAAAGATAGCACATATTCGAGCCTTGCCGGTTTCTGCAGTTTTGAGGAGAGCAGACGAGTTCGCTCCGCCCTCTGGTGAAGGGTCGGTTTCATGGGCCAAGATTGCAGTCATGACGACGCCAACAATAATTAATCAACAAAAGAGATCGAGGCAGCAAGCAATCGTGTCGAATGGTTTAGGCACATCCAATGCAGGGGAACGAGCTGAAATTTGCATGTCTTTCACTCCATTGTTAATTCGGCCGTAATCGGAGTGCGAACATTGTGCTCATGCTTGCTCGGCCACCGTGGTCAGGCAGATGCCTACCAGATAAATCGCGACCGCCTCGATTCAACTTGTCATTGGGGCGGCGCACGACACTTCCGCATCTGCACCATGACACTTAAAACAATGAAACAAAAAGCATTGGACGACAGAGACATTGCTCACCAGCTGCTTGTTGAGCTCCTAGTGTAAGACAGCCTCTTTTCTCTCCTTCTCCTCATTGCAACAACTAATGTTTATCCCCAGCCACCAATTTGCCTTTCCGGTAAGATGGTAAGCTCATGCCTTCTCTAACAATCCAGGGCATTGAACATCTAGGAAACTCATATCAGTATACAGGACAGACACGCAGGACAACTTGCTATCTGGCAACGATGCCGTCGTTCGATTAGTCGAGCTCGGACCGTCGAGGGTGTTGGTGAACATGGCACAGAAGACGATGCTACGCAAGATCGATTCCGGAGAAGCACCGGCCGGCCGTTCTTATCAGTTCTTGGCTAGTGCCCATGACCAGAGGGAGCTTCTGTACCAATATGACCCTCCACTACAGCCCTCACCAGTTGAACTACCACCACCACCACCACCGCCGCCCAAGCCACCACAGCTCACCCCACAACTCCCAGTCCAGCCAGCACCAGGGACGGCGCCTGTCAAGGATTGCGCTTTGTCAGGGCTCGAAGTTGTGCGTATTTTGATCGCACGGAAGCTCATGAAGTCGATGGAGGAAGTACCAACTTCCAAATCCATCAAGGATCTATGTGGTGGTATGTTGTGCTACCAAGTCATGTTACTTCAGTACTGACATAATTGAAGGAAAGTCAACACTGCAAAATGAGCTAGTAGGAGATCTTCATGCTGAATTTGGCCTTCTCCCGGACAGACCAGAAGACATTCCCTTGAAGGACCTTGGCATCATCCTTGACCCAAGCCGGCCACTGGGAAAGGTTTCATCAGCCCTTGTCGCCAGACTAATAGCATCCAAAATGCCTGGCGGTTTCGGTATTGCCTCGATCCACAACTACCTCGAGCAGAGGTTGGGGCTCAGCCCTAAGCGACAGACCGCCGTGACCTTGTGGGCTGTCGCTGCTGAACCAACATCACGACTGCCAGACAACCAAGCAGCCGAGAGATACTGGGATCAGATTGCACAGGACTATGGTGCGTTCTGTGGCATCAACCTCCAACCTCGAAGCCAACAACTTCAACAAGCATCCAATGACGCCGCCAGCGCCAGGACAGTTCTTGTTGACTCATCAGCGTTCAACCAAGCCTCGGAAGCTCACAAGCGGTTAGCCACGAAGCAATACCACGCCCTTGCCGAGTATCTAGTTTTCAGTTCTTCAGACTCTTCAAGCTCTGATAAGAAACTCGTCACAGACCTGCAGCTTCAGCTTGATACCTGGTCAGCGGAATTTTCTGACGAGTTCTTGTCGGGAATTGCACCCACCTTTGATGCTGGAAAGGCGCGACAGTACACATCCTGGTGGAACTACGCCCGGGAGGAAGTGCTCACACTGTACCACAGTGGTCAACTTCACGACAAGATGACAATGGAAACCCTCATCAACCGTCTCGCAAGCCGAGCTAATGGACCACTTTCCCTTCTGGTATCTCATCTTGCAGAAGAATGTCCCTCGGAGGTCTTACGCGAGCTATTTCAGCGGGTAGTGCGTGCAAGTAATGCAGGAGTCAAAAAGCCTCCTGTTGCTCGGCCCATGTGGCCAACAGCTGGGCCACGAACGATTGTGACCGAGGACGGAGATATCGGCTATGTAGAGATTCCTCGTCCAGGCTTCTCTGGACCTGCGGCCTACGGAGACTACCTCTCTCACCGACTTGCTCAACCTCGGGAGACCGGCGATTCCCCTGTTATTCGCGTCAACGCTGCTCATGCCGATCATGAGGAATCAGATTGGACCAAGCTGTTCATCCAAGGAATATGTGACGCTCTCACAACCGGCGTCTCATTCTCAGAAAAGTCCATGCTCGTCACCGGTGCAGGTCAGGGTTCAATTGGCAGCGAGGTCATTCGCATTCTACTCGCAGGTGGCGCCCGTGTTATCGTCACCACCAGCAGGGAGCCCAGCACCGTAGCTGGCTACTTTCAGTCCATATACAGGGACCACGGTGCCAAGGGCTCGGAGCTTCACCTGCTTCAGTTCAATCAAGCCAGTTCACAGGACTGCGAGAGGCTGATAGACCACCTGTACAGCCAATCCTGGGACCTAGACGCCATCCTTCCCTTTGCCGCAGCCCCCGAAGGAGGTGCAGAGATGGATGCCCTATCCCCGACCAACGAGCTGGCACACCGATTGATGCTCACCAATGTCTTTCGTCTTCTGGGCCGCATAGTCAAGAACAAGCGTCGCTTGGAAATCGCGTGCCACCCCACTCAGGTTGTGCTCCCATTGTCACCGAACCATGGTATCTTCGGCGGTGATGGTCTCTATTCCGAATCGAAACTGGGCTTGGAAAGCCTGGTCAACCGAGCCCGCTCCGAGTCTTGGTCTGACCAGCTGTCGATATGCGGCGTGGAGATTGGTTGGACTCGATCGACGGGCCTGATGACGGCTAATGACGTTCTCGCTGAGACGATCGAGAATCATGGGGTGTTGACCTTCTCGGCGCAGGAGATGGCGCTGAATATTGCCGTGTTATTGACGTCGAAATTTGTCGATCTCTGTGAAGATGGGCCTATCTATGCTGATTTTGGCGGCGGCCTCTCGACCCTGGGTAGTTGTCACGCCATTCTGTCCAAGGCTCGAGAGGAATTTCGGCTTGCCGCTGATGTTGCGCGAGCTGTCAAGACCGAGGATGAACGCGAGCAAGCGCTCCTAAAGGGCACCAAGTCCAGTATTAAGAGACCTTTCAAGCAAAAGACGATGCTTCGAGTGGGCTTTCCGAAACTCCCAGATACGTTACCAGACCATGACATTGGTCGTTTGGTGGACCCCGCAAGAACCGTGGTTGTTGTTGGCTTCTCGGAACTGGGCCCATGGGGCAATGCCCGGCTACGCTGGGAGATGGAAACTTTTGGCCAGCTAAGTCCTGACGGGTACGTTGAAATGGCTTGGCTTATGGGGTTGATACGACACGTTGATGAACCTTGCAAGGGTGGTCATTATGTTGGGTGGGTCGATGCCAAAACAGGGGAACCGGTCGACGACAACGACGTGCGGCACAAATACGGCGAATTCATCAAGGCGCACACCGGGATCAGATTTGTCGAGCCAGATACGATTACAGGCTATGACCCAGCCTGCAAAGAGCTCTTACAAGAGGTCGCCGTGGAGGAAGACCTCCCTCCCTTTGAGACTTCTCTCTCTACGGCTGAGGCCCTACAACTGAAGCATGGAGATAAAGTAGTCATATTGCGCCTACAAGGGAACTCTGATAGTTATCAAGTTCAGATCAAACGCGGTGCTACCATCCTTGTCCCCAAAGCCGTTCCGTTCCCTTGGGGTTCAGTGGCAGGCTTGCTGCCGAGTGGATGGGATGCTGCCAGGTACGGCATTCCAAAAGACATCATCCAGCAGGTGGACCCGGTGACGTTGTACACTTTGTGCTGTGTCGCAGAGGCCTTTTACAGTGCCGGAGTCCCAGATCCAACCGAGGTGTTTCAGCACATTCATCTATCCGAGCTGGGAAACTTCATCGGTTCATCCATGGGCGGTGTCCTCAAGACCCGCCATCTCTACCGCGACGCCTATCTGGACCAAGATATTCAGGCAGACACACTCCAAGACACGTATCTGAACACCACGCCCGCTTGGATCAACATGTTGTTGCTGGGTGCAGCTGGACCCATCAAGACCCCAGTGGGGGCCTGTGCCACTGGCCTAGAGTCTATCGATTCCGCCATGGACTCCATAATGGCAGGCAAAACCAAGATGTGTCTTGTGGGAGGCTACGACGATTTCGGAGAAGAGGAGTCACTCGGATTCGCCAAGATGAAAGCCACAGTCGATGTGGCCGCGGAGCTGGCACGGGGCCGCCTGCCCTCGGAGATGTCACGGCCGACTGCAGAAAGTCGGGCTGGGTTTGTCGAGTCCCACGGTTGTGGCGTTCAGCTGCTCTGTCGTGCCGATGTTGCACTGGAAATGGGACTCCCCATCTACGGTGTCATTGCCGGATCGGCCACGGCTGCCGACGGCATTGGTCGCTCGGTGCCCGCACCTGGCCAAGGTATCCTGACCTTTGCTGGCCAGGCAGAGCAGCACATGCCACTATACACTCAGCTGTCCATCAGAAACGATAGCTTTTCCTCTGGCTCATCTTCTGAGCCGGAGCTATGGACCCCTGTGAGCGAAAAGGCTGGCTCAAAATCAACATCTTCTTCCATAGGGGCGGCTTTGGGGGCTTGGGGCCTCACGATCAATGACCTCGACGTGGCCTCGTTACACGGCACCTCTACCAAAGCCAACGACCTCAACGAGCCTGAGGTGATACACAAGCAAATGACCCACCTGGGCCGCACCGATGGTGGACCCCTCTGGGCTATCTGCCAAAAGTCCATCACTGGTCACCCAAAAGCGCCTGCTGCCGCGTGGATGATGAACGGATGCCTGCAGGTCCTCGACAGTGGTCTTGTTCCGGGAAACCGCAACGCCGACAACATCGATCCTGCCCTAAAGGCATATCACCATCTGTGCTTTCCCACTAGGACTGTCAGGATGGCTGGTGAAGGGCCCAAGGCCTTTCTGCTCACGTCATTTGGGTTTGGACAGAAAAGCGGGCAGGTTGTTGGTGTAGCACCGCGCTTCTTCTTTGGCTCGTTGCCTGCCAGCAGCTTTGCAGAATATTGCGGCAAGACCAAAGCAAGGCAGGCAAAGGCTGATAGGGCGTTTGCAAAAGCGGTCATGGAGAATCAGGTTGTGAAGGTGAAGACGGAGCCTCTGTATGTCAAAAGAGATGCGTCCCGTATCTACTTGGACCGGTCGTTGAGGGTTGGGCAGAATGATATCACGGGAGCGTACCAGTTTGCCACTGTCTCTTAGTAGTTGTTACCAGTTTCGTATTATCGGTACCCAGCTTTAATTGTTCACGCATTGGTTCAGCTTCAATGATGATTGCCATTCTTCTAACCCAACTGTCTAGTCACTGGCCACCCAATGAATTCCCTTGAACATGTTTCCCCAGAATACCTTTTGATGCTCCGCAAGACTCTTGCAAGGGAACAACCACGAGTAGTGCGGATAACCAGGATAAGCATCGTACAGAACCGCCACGCCAGCTTCCTCAAGACTATCCTTCATGAGCCTTGCGTCATCTCGCAGCGTATCCGCCCCAGACTCGGTCACGTATACCTTCTTCAAATCCCCGAGGCGGGGGTGAAGAAGAACAGACAGATATGGATCCTCCGGCGTGCCACCATACGTGTCCAACCAGGATAGCATCGCCGACTTGCTGTTGACCGTGTACTCGTCATTCTCGTCATACGAGGTATAACCCTCCCTCTTGTCCAGCGGCACAGCATCAGGGTGAACCGTCACCGGAGCCAACGCCACCACTCCCTTGACCCTATCCCGCATACCCATCATCTCAATGAGCTTCAGCCCGACCCCAAACGCAAGATTGCCACCGCTAGAAGTCCCCATCAAGGTAATCTCGTCAGCACCAAAGTGATCGAGGGCCCAAACGGCAGCAGCCACCCCGTCGTTCAACCCAGTCGGGAACTTGAACTCGGGCGCGAGTCGATACCCGACGCTGACGATCCTCATCTGGGCATTCTTGCTTAGGGCGCGGGCGAAGCCATCTTCTTGCTCGACGCTGCCCATGACGAAGCCGCCTCCGTGGAAGTAGACCCCGAGAGGGAGATTGGCGTCACTGGCGTCGTTGGGGGTGTAAGTCCGGACCGAGAAGTCGCCGAGATGGACTGTCTCGGTGATTATGGTCGGGTCGGGGGGAGGGAAGCCGTATCGTTGCATCATTTTGCTGATGAGGATGTTCCATTGCTGCTTGGTTTCGTCCGTGGAGCCGGTTAGATGGGGTGCTTGGCCGAGGTCGGCGATGAACTGGCGGGATTGGGGGTGAATATGGGGGCCCTTTCCCGATCATGTAGGGGTGAGTCTTACCTCGCGATAGGGTTTTTCCAAGCGGGATTCGGCGTTCATTTTGGGCAAAGCGGGTGGTAGACAGTGGGACAGAATGAGGAAAAAGGGGCAGCCTTGTCTGACCCAGGATCAACTTTGAGTGGAATAGGTGCTTTTATGGGTCGGTGGCCGAAGGGTTCATCCAAGTGCGGATAGCGCACGGCGTCTTTAGGTGTCAATAACTCCAGCAACCTTCGGCCACCGGGGTTTTATACATGTCAGTTATTCGGGTCAAGATGTTCATTGCCCTCGCCCAAAGTCAACCCTTCACACCTAGCAAGTCAATAAACGATTACGAAGCAATCTTATCAGCAAGCCAGCCAACCAACCAACGATGCCTGTTTACCACGTTGCTCTTTTCAAACTCAAACCAGAGGCTGACCCCAACAAGGTGAAGCAGTGGCAAGCACTAGCTGAGGGAATGGTCGGACAAGTACCTGGTAGCACCAGCACTCCATGCATCTCACCGAGGAGGATTGCTAACAGGTCTTCCAGGCCTTATAGGTCTTCAGGCAGGCGCGCCCATTGCCTTGACGGCACCCATGGCAAAGGGCTTTGACATGGGCGTGGTGGTGCACCTGGATTACGTCGAGAGTCTGGCGACCTTTTTTACCCATCCCAGTCATGAGGAGTGAGTTGTTCTTGTGTCCACTCCATTGATAATCAGGTATTTTTCCAAGCAAGGGTTCCTCTAATTCCAGGTGTCAATCAGGGTCAATGAACTGTACAAAGATGTTTGTGAGATGGGTAGCACTATTGGATATGACATTGAGTTTTAGTTTTAAAAGTTTGCTGCTTGCCAATGGGACGCTACACATTGAGACTACCTAGGTGCCGTGAAACCACTCTGTGTCATACCTACCTACCGGAGTTAAAACCAATCATATGTGTAAAAGAGATAAGGCACATCAATGATATTCAAAACTCTCACGTCAGTGTCAGCCCAGGTGGCTAAAGTCACGCATCAAACCCAGCCTCCCTCCTCCTCTTCATAATCGGCCTCAGTTGATCCCCCGCCCACCCATCCTCATAGTCATCCTTGAGATCAAACGTCCCCTCAGGCTGAATAGCCAGTGCCCGTCCTGCATTTCCAAGTCAGCATAGTTCCCCTCAGATTTGAAAGCAAAACACATACCATGCACACCGCCATCAACCGCACAATAACTCGCAGCCTCCACACAAGCCTCCACGCTCACAAAATCCAACACCCTCGCCATATCAACCCCCCTAGCCGCCATCGCATTCTTAATCGGCGCAACAAGCGGCGTGTCCACAAACCACGGCGCCAGCAAATTGCACCTGACGCCGATATCCAGCGTCCGGGCGCGCGTGCTCCTGAACAAACCCCGGACGCCGAATTTGCTGGCGGGGTAGGTCGATGCCTTGGGACTGTCCATGTACGCACCGATTGAGGCGACCAGGATAAGTGACTTGTCCGGCTTTGCACCTTCCGAACCACCAGTAGGAGGCAACAATCGGAGGTAATACAGCGCCAGCCAGGAGCTGTAATAAACCCCAATCAGATTCACCTCTATATTCCTAATGTTTGGCTTTGCAGGGTCGGTGTCGAGGCTGGGCTGGCCGGCGGCGAGGACATGGTCGACTTGGTTGCCTGGCATGAAGGCTGTGCCGGCGAAGGTGGCGACGATGTCGAGCGCTTGGGTTGGGGAGGAGGTGATTGCTGTTTTGAAGGCTTGCACTTGCGAGTCCCAGTTTGTGACGTCGCACTGGACGTACTTGATGTTGTTAGGTAGGGAGTCAGGGGGGGTTTGGATGTCGGCGATTGTGACGTGGGCTCCGGCGGATGCCCAGGCGAGGGCGGTGGCGAGGCCGAGGCCGGAGGCGCCGCCGGTGATGAGGGCTGATTTACCGCGGAAGGTGGAGAGGTTGACGGTGGTGGAGATGGGGTCCATTTCGACGGGAAAGGCTGGGGGCGTGCTGGTGGGTGGGATGATGGGGTTTGTTCGTATGAGGTTCGGTTGACTTCAAGTTATTCTTTTTGTAAGAACTAGCGGTGCCCTGATCATGCAATCTATGCAAACACGTGGGACGGCCTTCTTCTGGTTGGTAGAAGCTCGGGGCCCGGAGGAGGGTTGATGCAGGTTCGGAGGGACAAAACTAGAACTCTAGCAACCTCGAGTATCGGGCCCTCTACCATCTCTTGTTTGCCCCTCTCACTGTGAAAGGACAAAAGCCCTTCATGATGGAGCTCGTCACACAGTACATCCTTGCTGTAAGTCACGCTTTGTGAAAGATGAAGAGCCAAACAGATACTGACCAACCCACGGCTCCTTCTCCTAATCCCCATGACGATAGGATTCCATCGCCTATACTTCCACCCACTCCGGAACCACCCAGGACCACGATTGTGGGCCGTCTCACGTCTCCCCTGGCTCTACAGCACAGTCAAAGGCACCATTATCCAGGACCTCAAAGCCTTCCATGAACAATATGGCCCCGTAGTTCGAGTAGCACCCAACGAGCTATCATACACCACCCCCGCCGCAGCAAAGCCAATCTACCAGTCCAACCCGGAATTCCCAAAGGACCCCATGCACCTCCCCCCCTTTCACAACGGAACACCAGGCATCCTCGCCGCGGACCACCAAAACCACCGGCGCTACCGCCGCCTCCTCTCGGGAGCCTTCTCCGACCGGGGAATGCGCGCCCAGCAAAACATGATCCAGCATCACGTCGACCTGCTAGTCTCACAACTCAAACAGGCGGCGTCACAAGACAACAACAACAACAACTCGGTAGACATGTGCCAATGGTACAACTGGACAACATTTGACATCATCGGCGACCTCGCCTTTGGCGAATCCTTTGGCTGCCTCTCCAACGCGGCCACGCACGAGTGGATCGCGTCCATCCAGGGAAACGTCAAGGCCATCCCCGTCATCAACGCCATCCGCCGGCTGAGGCTGGACTGGATCATCCCTCTGATCGCCCCCAGGAAACTCCTCGCCATGCGGGCTCGCAACGCAAAGTTCACCGAGGACAGGGTGGACGCCCGGAGAGGGCTCGGGACAACGACGCCACGGGGTGACTTGTGGGATGGTGTGATGGAGGGCATGTCTCGGGACGAGATGATCAGCAACGCCAGCGCCATTGTCCTTGCGGGGAGCGAGACCTCGGCTACGCTGCTGAGCGGGTGCACGTGGTTGCTGCTGCGGAACCCCGAGGTGCTGGGGAGACTGACGGAGCATGTACGGGGGTCGTTTGGGGATGAGTCGGAGATTGACCTGATTAGTGTGGGGAAGCTAGATTACATGCTCGCTGTCCTGGATGAGGCTTTGAGGTTGTACCCGCCTGTTCCTATGCAGAGTAACCGCGTGGTGACTGGCAAGGGGGGGGGTTCGATTGCGGGTGGATGGGTTCCTGAAGGGGTAAGTTTGTTCCTGTTCCCCAAAAGGAAACATGACAAAGCAACTGGTAGGCTAATTTGAAAGGACCTGAGACAAGACCTCAGTGGCACTCCAGCTCTACGCGGCATGTAGATCCAGCAGTAACTTCCACCGGCCGAATGAATTTCTCCCTGAGCGCTGGCTCGGGGGAAAGGACGGGGGTGCCTTTGCCGATGACCGGCGTGAGGTATCCCAGCCGTTCAGCATCGGTCCCCGCAACTGTATCGGCCGCCAGCTCGCCTACGCCGAGATGCGGCTCATCCTGGCCAAGATCTTGTGGCACTTTGACCTGAAGCTTGATTGCGCCAAGATGCAGGGCCGCGATTGGATGGGGGGCCAGGGGGTCTGGATCTTGTGGGATAAGCCACCGCTCTGGGTGACGGTACGTCCCAGGCCGCGTTCCTGAGTTGCTTGGGCGTGCCGCGGAGGATTCAGTGTGTGAGTGGTAGTGCAGTAGTAATGTGATAGTGCCCACTCCCTCCCCCCACCTGAGCCCCTATTCAGATAGCAGAGGGTGAATTGTGAGGGCCTTGTAGGATCGATAAGCCCATGCGTGTCAGTGCAAGGGATTCCCTGCGAGGGATTCCCTTGTCGGGGCTTGTACCGTAATGACTACCCTTTGCAATATCACGTCAATCCCCATCGACCGGTTAAGGCTTTGAACGTAGCAGTCGTGCTGCAGAGTTGTTGTCGTACATACATGAGGTATCTACATAGTACGTGGTCCAGCTGGCTGGTTTGATGGTCCCACAAGATTACCTCGGCATGAGATCTAGGTATGTGATTGCTGTCCCTTCCTGTTCCAAGATAGGTATGCAGGTGAGAGGCGTTCGCAAAGTTGAGCGGCCAATGGGATGAGTGAGCCACCATCTACAACCCACCGGTTAGGCGTCCCCGGTGAGGGCCCTATCACCCAATCGACCCATCTTCATATCCTTCACCGCTTTTTTGGTGTAAGTCGTCTGCTGCTGGTAGGAGGAGATACGCCGTGCTGTGCCGTGATGCTGCAGCCGGAAGGATTTAAGGATGGCAAAGGATAAAGTCTTGTTGTATGTGGCCCACTTACTCAGCTGAGCGTGGTACGACAGGCGCTATCGTTTCTTCAAACGATAGCGATCCGCAGTTCGTTCAATTGGAAAATGATGTGATGATCGGCTTGGAGTTGACGTTACAGTTATGTCATGGTGTGATACCCCGCACTCTAGACCTGCTGTCAGCGAGCACAGTCTTGCCCGCTGGCATGAGGATCAGACGATACAGTAGGTTTCCAGTATGCCTCTAATGCTGCGAAGAGTTCTGATTCACCATCACCATTTGATACAATGCTATCAAAGATATAATGCATCAATATAGATTGGCCACTGGAGAATCAGCGCCTAAGATCATCATAGGACTGATATCGAATCTCCAGCGCCACAAACGGGCTGCTTGGGCATCGGATCTCATCCGTGACCACAAACCCTCCCGAGCTATCGCGGATACCGTTTAGGAGGTCCACCACCTCTACCTTTTCCGCGTGGCGGCCATTGGAGAGCTGCAGCAGGGAAATATCCCGCAGCCGTGCCGTCGCCTCAACTTCAACGTCCACCGTACCTGGAGGCGGGAGAACCAGGGCCGTCAGAATGAGTCGGGACCCTGGATTGGCCCGCAGCACATCGACGTGTGCGGTAAGCTCTGCAGTGGCGTGGATGGCGATAGTGCTCCACTTGAGGGATGGGGTTGGAGACGGGAGGTGTAGAATGTAGATGGCGGCGTTCCGTACCGGTTGCGAGGTCCCTAGAGACCGTTTCTGAAGGGTGACCTTGGCATTGTGATCCGAGTACCCGATTCCGGGGACCGGTGGGAGGGCGGCAGGGAGGTGGGGGAGACGGGGTAAATCAGAAGAGGAGGGTGTGGTGGTCGAAGGAGCTTCATACATTTGTACGATGAACTGGAGTGTCGGAAACAAAGCCACCAGGCCAGCCGCTGTAGCGAACGAGTGAGCGCCAACCTGCGATTGGTGGTCAGAGTTATTGTAGTTTCGCTAGTGGGAGATCTCGTGTGACCAGCTAGGTGGGTGTAGGAGTGTAGCAGGGGTAAGGTAACTTACGTCCACCACCGTGGCATTTCCCAAGCTGCCCCAGTCCACCCGCATCAGCACATCGCGGGTGCCAGCTTGGTCACCGTTTGTAACGGATTCGAGATAAGTGCCAAACTGGCGCTGGAGTCTGGGTTGTAGCTCAAAGACACTGGCTATAGGAACGCCGGTATCAAAGGCAACTGTGTAGGCAGACTGATCGGTGCGGTCTGAAGCTCCGTACTGCCTGGTGGCAGTTGCCATCTTCAACGAGGCTGGGGCAGCGGTGCCCGAAAGAAACATGACGGCGTCGAGAAGTGCCGGCTCGGTCACAAACTGCGCCGATAAAGGGCTGTGGGCGACATGACCCTGCTGGGGCTCCTGAAGGAATCCCGAAGTGATCATCAGGCGGCTGACTCGGAATAGCTGACCCTCTGGCACGCCACAGATATCGGCCACGTCCTTGAAAGGAACAGCATCGTCGAGCGGGATACACGCCAACACCTGGAATTCGCACAGCCATTGGAGACAGGCAACCAGTTGAGTCTGCCAACAAGGAGAAGTCTCAGCTTTCCGAAATACCTAGGCTTCCAAGGCTCGTAACAGGAACCTGGGGAAACACGGGCATGGTAAAAAGTCGGCACGGGTGGGACTAGAGAGACAAGCGGGTAGAAAAAAGCCGAAACCGGGGAGATAGGGAAAGAACGATACGCACGTGAAGGGCTAGGCCCCGAAGGAAATCGCTAGGTTGTCGCTGCATCACCTGTTTCCAACAGACTTGGTGATGGTCAGAGATAATGAGTTCCCAGACCGTGACTGGGAAGTCTTGAGATAAGTATGGGGGCCAGTGGCACCAAATTCTTAGGATATCAGGTGCTCGGCAAAGTGATTAGGTAGGTATTGAAGGAAGGTAGGATTCCGCTCCGCACTGACGGCGACCTCGGGAGGCTAACAACGAGGAGAGAGAACGGTTGTTTGACAAGCCATATACTGAACAGCCGTGGGGTCTCAAGTCGATCTGGTGAAGTCGTGTGCGGGTTAGGTAAACGTGAAACATATGGTTTCCGAAGGAAGCTGGGGATCAAGGAATGGAATTGGTGGAGGACTAATCGGAGGGTGTTTCCCCTAAGAGGAACGAGAAGGGATCTTCCGGTCGCTACTATGGGTGATATCAGTGGTCTGGACCCGACAGTCGTATGGCTGGGCTCTGTGCTCGCTGTCAACTCGGTTCATGCGATTATTGTTTTTTCATGATCCTGTGCAGTTCATTTACCAAACGAAGGGGAACTTACAGCGATGGTTCAGTGTAAAGCGGCTCGACCCAGTGGCGGTCACTAGGCCGGAACAGGAAGGTTGGCGAAAACGCAAAGGGTACCTAGACGAAGTTGGGGTGGTGGGGGTTGTGATTCAAATCGAGTGTAAGACACTAAGTAATCTGTCGGACCTACTTCCCTCCGTCGAGGATTTCGACCTTCCAATCTCTCAGTTGGTCTCTGATATGAAGGGTCTCGATACCTACCTGCTGTAAAAGCCCGTCTGACAGACTGTGACAGCTGCTCATAGGGTATGGTGTCACATTCCGCATTATGCAAGCAGCATGTCTCATAAGCCTCCGAGTATCTGCTGTGGCCCAGATGCACGGCCAAGTAGCATTGCGTCTGCAGTTGGCTTTGTGAGAGCGGGGTTATTATGTGCCATAGACAGATGTGTAATGGACTTGAAGCTCGAGCTCGCTTATCAGAGAACTACAGGTACCTCACTGGTGAAGCCGTTCTATATAGACAGACGCTCTCACCTTCGTGAGCGGCATAACAAGCTCGACGTCAGGTCTGTGTAATCTTATTTTACGCACCTTTTTTCGCGGTAATGCTCGACAAAACAGCTCCGAGTCCATCGTCAGCCGGCCCACCCAGCGCTCAGAATGCCCGGAAGTTGCGGGATAGCTGCACCGAGTGTGCGAGCTCCAAGGTCAAGTGCGGCAAGGAGAAACCCACATGCTCACGGTGTGTTCGTCGGGGGGCCAAGTGCACCTACATGGCGTCAAGAAGGACAGGACGAACCTCGTCCAACGCGTCCAAAATTGCTGCCGAAAACAATCCGAACGGCGCTACCATCGATGTCAACAGCGGCACAGGCTCGGCCCGGAATGAAAGGACTGAACCATCGAGTCCAGTACTGCGCGTGGGAACGCCCTTGAATACACAGTCCACGACGATGACAACGACGACAACAAACACCTCCGCCGCCGGGGACCAGCAGACCCGCCACAGCACCCCAGGCCCCGGGCCCGAATTGGATGCTATCGACCCCGAGCTGTGGAGTTCCATCATGTCGCCCAGCGGCTTGATCACGTGTGACCCGGCCAGCCTCTCACCCCCCTTAACAAGCATCGGCACCGATGTCGGGAGTCTGTTCGACTTGGACTTTCATTCCCCCATGGTTATCGATTACCCGGTGGCAGACCAGGCAGGCGGCGGTGAAGGCCGGCCGGTATCGGATCTAACCAGCAGGATCAACGCCTCGGTCACCGATCGTGATGTCTTTGCCTCTCACCATCTGACGTCCGAGTTCGACTGGTCCGTGGTTCAGAAACCACAGTGTTGCTTCTCCATCGCCATCGACATCCTCAGCCGCCTGTTTCCGCCGGCACCAGCTGGGTGCAAGCATCCACCAGCGAGCCAGGTTGACACACCCAAGGCACGCACCATCGAGTCGGTCATCTCGGAGAACAAGCAAACCATAGAGTCCCTCGCCAGGCTCCTGGATTGTGATTGCTCGACAGACCAGTACCTCATATCGCTCATGACGCTCATTGCGCTCAAGGTCATGGGTTGGTATGCTGCTGCGGCCGACGACGCTGCCTCGGCGCACCCTGCCGCCTTTGAGTGGCCGGGCTCCCAATCTTCGTCCCGCTCCAGATCATCTGTCTCGTCGGGCTCTGTGGCTTCGGGCTCCCTCGGTGAGCAGGTGTTGCGGCTACCTACCATTGTCGGCAACTACTGCGTCGCTGGCCAGCACCAGGGTCGCATGGCAGCTCAGCTCGTCCTGAGCGAGCTCCACCGAGTGCAGAAAATTGTGAACGGACTGTCATCGCGGTTAGAAAGCATCCGCCTGCGTGCAGCTCAGGACGGCGGTTCCGGGGCTAGCTCTGGGTCGAGCAGTGTGGGCGATGTAAGCGAGCAGCCAGTAGGCGGTGCTCGTGCCGGGCCCCTCTCGGTTCCAACCTTCACCCAGCTTGAGGATGACCTGAGAAAGCGATTCCGGGTGTTGTCGTCGGAAACGATCAACATCCTTCGTCGCGCCTAGAGGTTCTATTCCCCATCGACTGCACGTGTCACGAGTTATGACTTGGCGTTGGCGTTGGCGAGTTTTCAGGGGCCTATGATGTCTTTGTTCCAATCTCGCTGTTTCAGTGTTGTTCACTGATAAGATATAATAAATATCAGCAGAAATCATCGTCATTGTCTCATCAATGACTTTTTGTGTGCGAGTCCTCAAGTCGTGCGACTTCCAGAGGTCCCATGCCAAGCCTAACCTGTTAGCCCCCGAACTGTTTTTCCATTCGGTCCAGTATTGTGGAGCCAAAGCATTGGTTCTAGGGCCCCTGACGGATTTACTGTAGCGGGGCCCGACTTGGCTGTCAAGGCAAGGACTCAAGCTGGCTCATTGCCCATCATGCAGTGAGCAAAAAGATAACAGTCCAATGCAGGTGCAGTACACCCCTCATCAATCAAAGCTCTCAAATCTTGGGCGAGGGATCTCCTGAACCATGGCACAATCTCTTGGCAATTGTTTGTGACCGCGGTTCCTTGGGACCCCCGCAACGCTAAACCAAGAAGGAATTGGGGTCGATTCCTGTGGGGTCGTAACGATGCGCTAGCAGGCGCTAAATCTTATTTGTACGACACTCATGATCATGATCAGTCACTTCAGTCCAGCTCAAATTGTCACAGACCGGTGTGGCAAAGCAGCCAGTGTCAGTGTCCCTGCATTTGCGATCCTGTCTCATACCCAGGAACCCAGGATTCAGGAGCAGAATATTATTTGTAGCACACTCGCTCATTGTATGCTACCCTCTTCGCGCAGGCTGACCACCCACCAGGGCCACCACCATCAGCTCGTATGCATTGTACTCATCCTGGCAGGGTGTGGCCGCATCCGCGTACTCGCTTCCATATTTCTCACAATTGGCCCGCTCTAGGCGTGCTATCACGACCGTTGCTTACGGGGTGTGCTACCATCTACAGCCTCGTTCTGTTTTCGCTCTCTCATGCATGTGTGAGACATCGGAGACCCTGCAGCATCCTAAACCCTCTACCAAGCCAACTTTGATCCATCCTCATGCAGCACAAACTGGCCAGACGTCTTCTCCTTGGTCGCTTCGTCAATCTGTCGCGCAAGAGAGGCCCGGCACGTCAGCAAGTGTTTTTCCTTTGCCCACCAAACAAAGAAATAGCTACATACCCGCGCGCAAATTCCCGTTATGCTCTCCTCGATCGTGGTAGGCGCTTTGCTTCGGCCCATGAGACGCGCCCCCTGATCTCCCATGTCGGTTTGAACATGACTACCCAAACCGATCAGTTCAGCCTTCGGAAAAGTTAAACGCCATCATGAAAAAATATCTTACCCGGGATCCACAATAAAAGCCACCAGCCACTTATTCTCAAAGTGAAACTTTCTCACCAACCAGTTCGCCGCCAGCTTGGACACGCAGTACGCACTCAGCGGGACGCGCGCGTACTCTTCCATCCCCGTGATGGTGCTCAGCGGTGCCCCGACGAGCACAAACTTTGCGTTTCCCGCCTTTGCCGCCTGGAGCAGGAGGCGCGTGGCCTGGAACAGGAGCAGCACCGAGTACGTGTTGACCATCATGTGATTTTGCAGGTGCTCGAGCTGCATCGTCGAGGCGGGGCCGTAGTTTGTCGCAATGGCGGCGTTGGCGATGACCACGTCCAGGTGGGTGATGCTGTGATTGGTCTGGAGCTGCGAGGCGGCGGCCGAGGCGTCGCTTTCCGAGGCGCAGTCCAGCTTGACGACTACGAGGGACGAGGTGTCTGCCTTTGGGAGAGACTCCAGGGCGGCTGACTGAGTCGCGACATCACGCACGCAGGCGATGACGATGCTGTCGGGGCGGAGGAGGTAGGCGGCTACGAGGCCTTTGCCGATGCCTGTGGTTGTGTTATCATTAGAGATGCAAAATGAAGCAAGATGGGAAGCAGCAGTACCTCTGCTGGCGCCAGTTATCAGATAGGTCTGTTTGTAGTTTCCTTTGCCGTTGATGCCGTTCATGATGGCGGCCATCATGTTTGTCTGCCCTCCTTGGCAAGTCTACGTTCAAGTCTGACCCGAGTATCCAAGTGCTTGGGAGGTTTTTGTACAGCCAACGCGGGCGATAGTTCATTCCCGAATCCACAGCATCGGCATCCGACCAAGCTTCCCCCGGACTACATCCGGCAACTGGCATCTGTCATCGCAACGTGCGGGGCCATGCATTTTTGAGAAACAGGACGTTTCATTTTGTTGCGTATGCCAAAGAACGACAAAAGGTGAATATCTAATTACATGTTCTTTCATATCATTGATGTCCTGCTCTCAAAAGGCACCGACGGCTTAGTTCCGCTTCGGCGCGGGGGCACCGTCCAAAATACCCAGTAGTACGGCGCCAACGGCGGTGATCATGGGCGCATACCCCCAGTGGTTCCACTCTCCCTGCCCGTGACTCCAGCACACAATGCCGTCAACCACGGCAACACCACTAGCGGCAACGAGGGTCCAGCCAAGCGACTTCTTTGTGCCGAAGAGGGCAGCAGCGTAGATGGCCACTCCCATAAAAATGTCGCGCGCACCATACACGGCCATCAAGCTGTCCACCATCTTGGCATCGGCAGCGGACGCCGGGGGAGCGAACTCGAAGAAGGTGAGGGCATGTTGCGGGCGGAGGATAGCGTTGATGCCAAAGCCGGTGAAGATGGTGGCAAAGGCGTGGGCAGCATACTGCAGAGCGGAAAGCTGAGAAGGGGCCATTGTCAATTGTTCGTCTTGTGATTTGACTGCGATTGCGGGTCAGCAAATGCCTGTCAATGACATTTTTAACTTCTCTGCCCAAGTTACGTACGTGTGATGGTGTGACTCTTGCGATGACTCGGGCTGCTGTGCTCAGTGCGAGATGGAAGGAAGGTTTTGGGGAAGAAAAGGAAGAAGCGGGGAGACAGTTGGACAGTGCTACAGCTGAAAGTTTGGAGGCAGCAACAAAGCTCCAATGCCGTTTCGGGAAGGCATGCAAACTCACTTCCCGTCCTTAGCGGCAAGGTGCAGCGTCTGCCTGCCAGTGTAACCACCCTCTTACAGCAGGCTCTTTGTCTGGTGGTGAGCATTTCAGCCCTAACCCTTGGGCATCCGGGCACCATCGGTGATTCCCGCACCATGCTACCCTTCCTGCGCCCACCTCTGCACTCACGTGCTGGGTCTTAACAACACTCATCGGTCAGCGAAAAATTCCAACCCCGAGCTCCCTCACTGGTACTCGGTGACCGGTCATGTTTCTGTGCCACACAGCCTCTCAGAGGGTGACGCTTTGGCGAACGCCTGAGCTGGCACACAGCTACACCCACAGCTGTCACTGTCATCTATTTTGGGACAAAGGCTGCTTGTCTAGGAAGCCACCTACCTGTCAAACGCCTGCTGGGCGTATCACCAGCCGCCGGCGCTAATTGCCTACCTACTGCTGCGTAGTGTCTGACTGCGGACAGCACACATAATGAGTATTTCAGCACCGTCCAAGGTGGTACCATGTCTCAATACTTCTCTCTCCATGACAGCCAAGTATACGATATTCTGAACCGCCATCAGGCGTTTCCTGCCATATCAGGAAACCATATCGTGACACGGATAAACCTTTGTATCCGGATGGGGATATTTCATAGACACATACGGCCAGATCTCGCATGACGCGAAGTAAGACGGGAGATTACCACTTGTGCATATACCACGCAGCTGAGGACCCGAGGCAATGGTAGGGAGCCTTCTATGAGGCTTCCTCTGTCAGGGGCACCCTCCTTCGCTCAGGGGCAAACCAATCAACAGAGCAGCAATCCTTCAGCCTCCACGTGGTGTAATATCGCTTGCTGTGCTCATGAGGCGCTGCATGACGGCCCCCATCCATCCAAGACCATACTCGGTTGCCCCGAGCATAAGCCTGCCATGAGGCGCGGCCGAACTAACGGGTGATGGCGTCGTCCTTGAGGCGAAGAGGGAACATTCCAGCAATGGGAGCAGGCCTGGATCACGATGGCTTGGATGGATCACGATGGCTTGGACTTGAGGCAAAGACTCAACTGGGGAAGGGGATGAGACGGACTCGAGTACTTAAAGGTGCCTGGAGCTCAAGCGATTCTCCCCATCATCATCACCACCACCATCACCACCACCATCACCATCACCATCACCATCACCATCACCAACAGCTTCAGGTTTTTACACTGGCAAGATCCGCCACTTCCTGGATGCTTAAGCCGAACGTTTGTTTCCCAGATACCTAGCTAGTGGTCTTGCCCCTATTCAAAATGTTGGGCATTCGCCTGGTATCTCTGCTGGCCTTCACTGGCTCAGCCCTCGCAGAACTCGACTTCTCCAAGTGGAAGACTCGCCAGCCCGGCGAGCTCCGCGCTCCCTGTCCGGCCATGAACAGTCTTGCCAACCACGGCTTCATCCAGCGTGATGGCAAGAATATCACCGTCGAGGGCCTCACCCCTGTCCTCAAGGAGGTCTTCCATCTCAGTCACGAGCTCGCCTTCACCGTGTCTCAGCTGGGCCTCTTTACGGCGCTTGACCCATCCAAAGGTGTCTTTACTCTTCAAGACCTCACGGATCGTCACAACGTCTTTGAGCACGATGCTTCCCTGTCTCGCGAAGATGCCAAGTTCGGCGGTGACCAGTCTGTTCTTCATAAAGGACAGTTCCAAAAGTTCATGGATCACTTCAAGGGAGAAAAGTACATCTCCTTCGAGGCCGCTGCTAAGGCCCGCTATGCCATGGTCCAGGACTCGCGCAAGAGAAACCCCGACTTCACCTACGATGTCACGCACCGCATCACCAGCTACGGCGAAACCATCAAGTACCTCCGTACCATTGTCGAGCCCTCTACAGGGAAGTGCCCGGTTGACTGGATCAAGATCCTTTTTGGTAAGTTGCCACCTGTCAGCCCCCATGCATGCCTCTCAGCCCAACCTGCTAACATGTCATCTTCAGAGCAAGAGCGTCTTCCCTACAACGAGGGCTGGAGGCCCCCTACCAATGAGCTCAGCGGCTTCAGTCTCGCGAGCGAGGTTTTGGAGCTGGCTTTGATCACTCCTGAGAAACTTCCCGTCGATGAGTGCTTGGGCAAGGGCAAGGGTAAAGGAAACTGCAAGAGACGGCGCAGCTACCTTGGTATCTAACAGCTTGTAACAACACACCATGTTCATGACACATTGGTTTCCCTTTTCACTGTACCATATACTTACTTTTAATACATTACAAAGGAATCGCAAATTACTCTCATTGCCCAACTATGTCCCGTCTGTTACCCCTTCATTGTGATTTCTAGCCTCCGAGACTTCGGAACACCAGCAATAAAACTATCCACCACCACCATGCTCTCTGGCGTAGCAGAAGCGGCAAGCTTGGCTCCCGCACATTCCCGGAAAAACATGGCCGCAGCCAGCCGCATTTCGATTCGGCCGAGATGCACCCCCAAGCACTGCCGGGCACCGTACCCGAACGGGTTGAACGACATCTTGGCCCGCTCCGACAGCTGCTTACCCGGCAGCCAGCGGGTATGGTCAAACACATCCGGATTCTCCCACGCGACCGGATCGCGGTGCAGGCTCCAGTTCTGCGTAACCACCACTGTATCATCCGGGACATAGTACCCACCAAGCGTGGCTCCCCCCTTCGGCACACTCCTCGGCATCGACCCCGGCGCTGCGCCATACAGCCGCAGGCTCTCGTCAATAACCGCGTTCAAAACCGGCAACCCTTCGCACACCTCATCAGTAATCTCCCCACTCCCCATCCCCGCCACCTCCGCCTCAACCTCCCTCTGCACCTCCGGCCGGCTGAGCACGCACCAAAGCAAAAACGTCAACGAAATAGCCGTCGGATCCGACCCAGCAAGCAACAAAGCACCAGCATCAGTGACAATATCCGTATCACTCAACCCAGGCGGCCCCCCTTGCTCTTCCTCCGCCAGCGCATTGGCAAACAGATTCCTCCTCCCCCCACCATCCACAACCTTCTCCCCCCTCCTTGCCTGCGCCACAACCCTATCCCCAGCAGCAAACATCCTCTCCTGCGAGTAAAACACATCCCTTAGCGGCCTCACCACCAAAGCAAGCATCCTCCCGAGGTAATAAACCGGCGGAACAAAATACTTGAGCAAATGCGCCAAATCCCCCATCCTCCTTTCCAGCATAACCACAAACGGGTCCTTCACCCCCTTTTTCACCGTGTCCTCCCCACCACCAAACGTAAGCCGACAGACGATCTCGTTGGCCATGAGGGTGAACCACCCCATCACCTCCGCCCCCTTTTCTCCTCTCATTGCATCAGCCTTGATTTTCGCCACCGCGAGGGCAACAGTCTCGCGGATGGTGGGTTCCCATTCTTTGCGGAGGCTGGAAAGGGTAAAACCCTTTGCGTAGAGCCGACGCCGGGCAGAGTGTAGCTTTGGGTCCCGAAAATTGAAAATGTTATCCACGGGCCCGGGGGAGAGGAGGGCGTAAAAGGGGGCTTTTGTGAAACCGGAGCCCATCTTGTGGATTTCGCGGGCGGTGGTGGGCTCGGCGATGTCGATTTCGCGGGGGCTGATGCGGACGATGGGGCCGTAGCGGCGGTGGAGGGAGTGGACGTAGTGGATTCGGTTGTTGGAGAAGACGGAGTAGGTCAGGCGGAGGGAGGTGAAGCGGGCGTGGAAGGGGCCGGGGATTTTGCCGAGGGGGGAGAGGAAGGCTGTGCGGATTATCTGGGAGTGATTTCGATGTCAGGAGAACATAGGGCAAAGGTGTGACGAGGGATGGTGGCATTATGGAAGAAAAACTTACGGTGATGGCTTGGAGAGTGACAAAGGCCAGTACAAGTAGAATACCCACAAAGGGAAGGGGCGCGCCTGTTGTGGCGTCGAGGATCGACTGGTAAATCGTCATGTTTGATGCGGCAGTCTCTCAGGAAAGATTTGTGAACAGTTTGGAACTGCTGATGATGCATCAGATGGGCTGTCATAAAGGCGACACAAGTTGCTTGGGGTATTCGATATTAAATGGAGAGCAGTAGTGCTTTACGGAAGGTTTTTGTTGCGGTCCCCGTGAGTGGCCCAAACTAGGCACAAAATTCATTAATAGAGGGAGTGATACCAATAATCGTCACAAGCCGAGCGACGGAGCAAAATTATTGACAGACTGGCCCTTTGATGGTACGATACCTAGCTAAGGTAACACGGACCCCAAAAATTGTGAGTTTCTGCCATCAGGACGAGATTGTTCGCCATGGATCTCAGCCAAGGCCTCGGCCACCGAATGATATTCCATCTATTTAGCCTACCCCGGATACAGGCACGGAGGTCACCGTCACTCCGTCAGCCCTTTTACATTCTGGATATCATTATTTGTAATGCATATGTTACACAAAATGCTTGGAAAGATCAGTACCTACCTACCCTTCCTGATCTGGGCCGTGATATTACCTGTAGAAATCAGTCCGGTAATGAGATGGCTGCAATATCCCACCGGTCGTTGGAAGAGTTCTGACATCCCAGATGAATTTCTGAACTTCAAGTTGTGTAGCTTCATAGGTAGGCTATCGTTTACTTTTCGAGTCTGAGCCAACACAAATGGCTCCAAGAAAGCCTAGGTCGATCAGACATTACCAGTCTAGGTATATCACCTTCATACCTGAAGCACTTTAATAAATAAACATCTACTCATATACTTACAATCCCAGCGTGTTACCTGTGAATTGGGTACCTCTGGCTCTGGGAGAGACCATGTATCTGACGACAAAGCACCAACAAGTCCACAGATAAAATCTGTATAACGAAGCTTCACTCCGTGTCTGCCGGCTCAGTCTATCCCCCTTACAGGTACCTGATTCGTTCCAAGTACCATCACCCAAGCGAAATCGCAAGCCCGAGACGCTTGATATCGGTCCCCTACTGACTATGACCGCTGCGGAGCAATATTGAAACGGAAAGCGATAGACTAGTGTTACCTATCGTCACCCTCGGCATCGGCTTGAGCTTGTGCCAGCTGATGCTGTGCTTCTATCCTCATTGAGAAACTTGAGTAATAATCCCTCGTATCTCCTTTCTTCACCGCATTATAGATGAGCCTTTTTTCTCTTTCTTGCTTCCCCGTACCTATAACCATGTGGTCACCTTCCTCCCATCATCATACTCCTTCGACCGCCTTTCACACACCAGCCATGGCCAACAATACAAGCATATTTCTCTTCGGAGACCAAACATTTGACTTTGTGCCAAAGCTGCGCGAGCTCTTGACTGTTCAGGACTGTCCTCTCCTGGCAGCCTTCCTGGGCCAGGCTCATTATGTTGTCCGGGCACAGATGATCCGATCGCTGCCGCCGCAAGAGCACAAACTCTCCAGGACGGCCAACCTGGCTGAGATGTTGCAAAAGTATGCCGACGGGAAGTTAAACCCAGCATTTCAGACTGCCTTGTCGTGTATATCCCAGCTGGGCAGCTTTATGCAGTGAGTCTCATCTCAGTCTCTTATAAGATGACCGGACATACTGACCATATCCGAAGGACATACGAAGAAGACAGCACAAAGCCCTACCCGCGTGCCAATGATAGCTACGTTTTGGGTGTATGTACCGGCTCGCTTGCCGCCGCTGCCATCAGCTGCAGCAGCTCTCTCTCAGAACTGCTACCCATAGCCGTCCAAACGGCCTTGATAGCATTCCGTCTTGGCCTCTGTGCGCTCGAAATGCGAGACAGTCTCGAGACATCGGCTCCCGATCGTGCACGTCCATGGTCTGTTGTCGTCTCAGGTCTTATGCCACAAGTCGCCGAGGCATTCGTGAAGGAGTTCTGTGATGGGAATGCCCTGCCCAAGACTCGATATCCCTGGATTACAGCTACTGCCGCCAAGTCAACAACTATCACTGGAAGCCCCCGTGTTCTGGACCAGCTGCTTGCTGCCAAGTCATTCAACGGCTACAAAACAACGGAGATTCCAGTCTTTGTGCCATCGCACGGCGACCATCTCTTCACGTCCAAAGACATCGATTTCATCCTGGAGACTACTGCTGTTGCGCCATGGTCGGGCTATTCAGCCAAGATCCCTTTCCTGTCAAGCGCGTCCGGCAAGTTAGTGTGGGTGGCAAACTTCAGAGCTCTTGTCGAGCTGGCACTGTCTCAGTGTCTCCTGGTACCCATCGGCTGGGACAAGGTTGAGACCGAAGTGCCTCGTCTACTCAAGTCTCGCGGTGTTAGCAGCGCTGTCATCGCTCCCGTGGGGTCATCCGCTCAAAAGAGCCTGTCGTCAGCTCTAGCAACAGGCGGTATCGCCAATGAAATTGGGACCGTGACCGGTGGGACCAACAGGTTTTCCCATCGCCCCGGAAGCAACAGGTGCAAGCTTGCCATTGTTTCCATGTCGGGAAGATTTCCCGAGGCTCAGAGTACTGATGCCTTCTGGGATCTCCTATACAAAGGCGTCGACACGTGCAAAGAGGTGCCACGTCGACGATGGGACGTCAGAACCCATGTAGACGACACCGGCAAGGCTCGCAACAAAGGCGCCACACGATGGGGCTGCTGGCTGGACTTTACAGCTGAGTTTGACCCGCGGTTCTTTAGCATTTCGCCCAAGGAGGCGCCTCAGATGGATCCGGCCCAGCGAATGTCGTTGATGTCGACGTACGAGGCCATGGAGCGTGCCGGCATCGTCCCCGATACAACTCCATCCACGCAGCGCAACCGTATTGGGGTGTTCCATGGTGTCACTAGCAACGATTGGATGGAGACCAACACGGCCCAGAACATCGACACGCACTTTATTACGGGAGGCAACAGAGGCTTCATCCCCGGCCGTATCAACTTTTGCTTCGAGTTCTCGGGCCCAAGCTACAGCAATGACACTGCTTGCTCGTCCAGTTTGGCAGCGATCCACCTGGCCTGCAACTCGCTCTGGCGCGGTGACTGTGATACAGCTGTTGCTGGTGGTACCAACATGATCTTCACGCCCGATGGCCACACCGGTCTTGACAAGGGCTTCTTTTTGTCTCGTACTGGAAACTGCAAGCCGTTTGACGACGCTGCGGATGGCTACTGCCGTGCTGAGGGTGTTGGCACTGTCTTCATCAAGCGATTGGAGGATGCCTTGGCTGACAATGATCCCATCCTCGCCACCATCCTCGACGCCAAGACGAACCACTCTGCCATGTCAGACTCGATGACGAGACCACACGTCGGCGCTCAAATCGAGAACATGACTGCTGTGCTTAGCAGTGCCTGTGTTGGGCCCAACGAGCTGAGCTACATCGAGATGCACGGGACCGGCACCCAGGTCGGGGACGCGGTCGAAATGGAGTCTGTGCTCTCCGTCTTTGCCCCTGACGAGGAGGCTCGTCCCAAGAATCGCCCATTGTACGTTGGTTCTGCGAAAGCCAATGTTGGCCATGGTGAAGGTGTCTCGGGCGTGACCAGCCTTGTCAAGGTGCTCTTGATGATGCAGCACAACACCATTGTGCCTCACTGCGGGATCAAGCCTGGAAGCAAGATCAACCGACATTACCCTGACCTTGGAGCGCGCAACGTCCACATTGCCCTGGAGCCCAAGCCGTGGCCTCGGTCTAACGGGCCTCGCCGCGTTCTCATCAACAACTTCAGCGCCGCCGGTGGCAACACGGCACTGCTGGTGGAAGATGCACCCGAGCGCCAGGACTTGTCTGCACCAGACCCGAGAACCAACCACATTGTCACCGCTTCTGGCCATGTGGGAAAGTCGCTCAAGACCAACCTGGAACGACTCCTCGAGCACATTCAGAGTACTCCGAATCTCTCGATCTCTCAGCTGTCATATACCACCACAGCTCGCCGCTGGCATCACCTTCACCGCGTGAGCATCACCGGGTCCACCATCACCGAGGTGGAGCGCAGCTTGATAACGGCCATCGCCAATGGAGACGGTATCAACCGTCCCAAGACCAAGCCCAACGTCGTTTTTGCCTTCACAGGTCAAGGCTCACAGTACCTTGGTATGGGTCGACAGTTGTACGAGGCATATCCGGTATTCCGTGACGCCGTTGATCGCTTCGACCGTCTCGCGCAGAGCCATGGCTTCCCTTCTTTTCTGCACATCATCACCTCTGCTGAGGGCGACATGGATGCCATGCTCCCCGTAGTGGTGCAGGTCGGTCTGACATGCCTTGAAATGGCCCTTGGTGACCTCCTCCGATCCTTTGGGCTCAGGCCTAGCGTTGTCGTGGGACACAGTCTCGGAGAGTACGCGGCGCTGTATGTGGCCGGTGTCCTTTCAGCGTCTGACGCGATTTATGTCGTCGGGAAGCGAGCCGAGCTTCTTCAGGAACGCTGTCAGCGCGGTACCCATTCTATGCTAGCCGCTAGAGCTTCAGCTGCCTCTCTTACCGAGACGTTGGAAGGGTTGAGCTGTGATGTTGCGTGTATCAATGGCCCGCATGATACTGTCGTGAGCGGCTCGATCGAGGATATCACCGAGGCGCAACGTGTCCTCGCTGGAAAGGGGATCAAGGCGACAGTATTGAAGCTTCCGTTTGCCTTTCATTCGGCTCAGGTGCAGCCGATTCTGGAAGACTTTGAGAAACTGGCAGGTGGGGTGTCTTTCTCAAAACCGGTTGTGCCTGTCTTGTCGCCACTATTGGGCAATATCATTAACGAGGAAGGTGCCATCGGTGCCAACTATCTTGCCAGACATTGCCGCGAGGCGGTCGATATGGTCAAAGCTCTCGAGACAGCCAGAGATAAGGGCCTCATCAACGATAAGACCATCATCGTCGAGCTTGGGCCAAAACCGTTGCTCAGCGGCATGGTGAAGATGACACTCGGAAACAACATGACCACGCTATCCACTCTGCATCAGAATACAGACGTCTGGCCTAATCTCACCACCATCCTGTCGACCATCTACACTGCTGGTCTCGACGTCAACTGGGTCGCCTATCACGCCCCTTTTGACTCGGCCAAGAAAGTGATCCCTCTACCCGACTATGGCTGGGACTTGAAGGAGTACTACATCCCTTACGAAGGCGACTGGTGCCTGCACCGCCACGAGATCAAATGCGACTGCGCTGATGCCGGCAAAGAGGTGCACACTTCTGCCTACCAGGTGCCCACCGAGTCGCCCCTTCGCAAGCCATCAAAGCTGGATGCCACGAAAGAAGCCTACCCTGAAATCAAGACTACAACCACTGTCCACCGTGTGGTCGAAGAGAAGACAGAGCCGTTGGGAGCCACCTTTATCGTCGAAACAGACATGTCCCGTGCCGATGTCAACCCTATCGCACAAGGCCACCTCGTCGATGGCATCCCCCTCGCCACGCCTTCATTCTACGCCGACATTGCCCTCCAAGTCGGCAGATACTCCATGGCCCGACTGCGAGCCGGACACCCCGGAGCCCTGGACGGCCTCGTTGACGTGTGTGATCTTGTTGTCGACAAAGCCCTTATTCCCCACGGACAAGGTCCCCAGCTCCTCCGCACTACCTTGACAATGAGCTGGCCTCCCAAGGCAGCCGCCACCACCCGGAAAGCCACCGTCAAGTTCGCAACATATCTCCCCGACGGAAAGCTCGACACGGAGCACGCCACCTGCAGAGTCCGCTTCACTACAGATGCCCAGCACAAGTCCCTCCAAAAGAAAGTACCCGACTACAAGGCCAAGATCCACCAGCTCCACGATGGCATGGCGAAGGGAAGATGCCTCCGATACACCCGCAAGAGCGGGTACAAGCTCATGAGCAGCATGGCTACTTTCCACCCTGATTACAAGCTCCTCGACAATCTGATTCTCAATGAGGCAGAAAATGAAGCAACTTGTAAGATGAACTTTTCCGATGCCAAGAGCGAAGGGGACTTTGCTGCCCATCCAGCGTATGTGGATGCCATCACCCAGGTGGCTGGGTTTGCCATGAACGCCAGTGACGAGACGGATATTGCCAAGGAGGTGTATGTCAACCATGGCTGGGGGTCGTTGCAGATCTATGAGCCGCTAGTGAAGGGGAAGGAGTATGAGGTTTACACCAAGTTCAGCAGGGATAAGGGGGGTGATCTTGCTCACGGTGATGTGGTTGTTCTGCATGGGGACAAAGTGGTGGCGTTCTTTGGGAATCTGTCGGTAAGTTGTCGTGACGTCTATTTCTTTTCAGTGTGTTTGATGAAGGGTAAGATGCTGATACTCGATGATACAGCTGCGGAACGTGCCACGAAAGGCATTGCATGTTGTGCTCAAGTCAGCACTTGACAAAGGCATCCGTCAACGCGGCGGAAACCCGACAGCTCCTGCGAAGTCCAAGCCATCATTTGTTGATGTCAAACCAACGCCTGCTCCGATGACGACGAAGCAAGCAACCCAGCCAGCGTCAGCCTCAGACCCGGTGAAGAAAAGGACAGCCCCTAAACCCAAGGCAAAGACTTGTGGGACACCCAATGATGAGAAGTTCCACGCGGTCCTGCGGGTTGTTTCCGAGGAGAGCGGTGTTGCTCTCGAGGAGCTCACAGATGAGAGCAACTTTGTCGACATGGGCATCGACTCACTGAGCTCCATGGTGATTGGCAGTAGAATGAGGGAAGACTTGGGCATGGACATGGCCTCGGAATTCTCGCTCTTCATTGACTGCCCAACTGTTGGTGCCTTGAGAAACTACTTGGGTGCTTCTTCTACCGCAGCAGAAGTAGAAGATGACGAAGATGACGAATACCATGACGCCGAGCCGGTTGCAAGTCAACAGACACAAGACCCATACTTTGCACATGTTACAACCCGAGCTTCCGATGTATTGGCAACACCCACCACGGAGTCTGGCGCAGCCTTCGACAGCAGCCAGTTTCCTGCCGCACTGAAGATCATCTCTGAGGAAAGCGGCGTCGCGATTGAAGAACTCACCACCGAGACAATCTTTTCCGACATTGGTATAGACTCCCTCAGCTCCATGGTCATCTCCAGTCGTTTCAAAGAGGAACTCGGCCTAGGCCTCGACTCAGCCTTCTCCCTCTTCGACGACGTCCCCACCGTGGCCAAACTCTCCGCGTTCCTCAACAACAACAACAACAACAACAACAACAGCAGCAGCAATCTTGCTCCGGAAGAAGTCGCCTCCATCTCTTCCACCACCTCAGACCTAGACCATAGCTCCTCTATCCACGAAAGCAGCAGCAGCAGCGCCAGCGAACCCGAGGATGACGACAACGATTACCCCCCATCCATCAAGCGCGTGCCACACTGCCGTCCCTGCACGTCCGTCATCCTCCAAAGCCTCCCCCGCGTCGCAAAAAGAACCCTCTTTCTCCTCCCGGACGGCGGCGGCTCCGCATCCTCCTACGTCCCCCTCCCCCGCCTCAAATCCGACGTCGCCGTCGTCGGCCTCAACTGCCCCTACGCGCGCGACCCCGAAAACATGAACTGCACCCACACAGCCATGATCGAGTCTTTTTGTGCCGAAATCCGGCGCCGCCAACCCCACGGGCCATATCACCTAGGCGGGTGGTCCTCGGGTGGGGCGTTCGCCTACGTCGTGGCGGAGGCGCTGGTGAATTCCGGGGAGGAGGTCGGGAGCATCATCATCATCGACGCGCCGGTGCCACAGGTGATGGAGAAGTTGCCGGATAGCTTTTACAAGCATTGTAATAGTGTGGGGTTGTTTGCGAACCAGCCTGGGGGGCAGGGGGGTAGTACTGAGCCGCCGGGGTATTTGATTCCGCATTTTCAGGCGGTGGTGGATGTCATGTTGGATTACAAGGTTGCTCCGCTTAAAGCCATCAGTGGTAGGATGCCCAAGGTGGGCTTGATTTGGGCTGCGGAGACTGTGTTAAAGGAGAGCGAGGCGCCGAAGATGAAGGGGATGCATTTTATGGTGAAGAAGAGGGTTGATTTTGGACCGGATGGGTGGGATGGGGTGCTGCCTGGGGCCGAGTTTGATATTGTGAAGGCGGAGGGGGCGAATCATTTTACGCTTATGGTGAGTGGACTGATTTGTTGTGAGGAATATGAAGATGGGATGTTGGCTAACGAACAGAACAGAGCAAGGAGCATGTCGGGTTGATTAGCGATCTGATTGACCGTGTTATGAGTGGTTATACTGGGTGAGAAGATATGGGGAAGGGTTTTGACTGTGACGAAGTTATGAGTTTTATTCACTGTATCTAGGCGAGTTGTGATATTTGAGTTCGTTGGCGTTTTCTGGATGGTCAGGCTTGAACTTGTATCTCTGATCTCTTATGACCAGTTGGGGTTTTATTGCTAATCCCTTGTCCTTCGTATTGCTACCTCGTTCGTTCTGGAGAAATGGTTCATTCGATTCACGTTAATGGGCGTAACCCCTAAATATCTTATTGCTCGCTCCACTCCCATCACCACTGTTCATTCCTCAACTGTGGGAGGTATTACTCCCGGCGGATTGGTCAAGCAGGTTGCTCCAGGGCTTGGGCTTCGGCCTGAGGCCCACTTATTGGTGAGAAGATAGGAAAAGGTTTTTGCTCTCTGGAGCTGTTTGTTTGAGTATCTAAGAATATCATCAACTATTACACATCTCTGCGGACGTACAACATCAACCCACCCGGCCCCTAAGATTACACCCGCCCCCACTCCTCCGCTAACCACTCCAAAACCAGCATGCCACTGCCCGCACCACCAAAACACTCATCATCATCATCATCATCATCATCATTATCCCTAGAGTCACAAACTACAAATAAGCCCATGCTCACACACTAACTACTTCTCACCGTCACGGTCGCATAAGCAGGCAACCCGGGAGCCTCAGCATACATACCAATCGCGAAAAAAGGCGCCATTGGGCCATACAAAAATGTCACCCCCTCTCTCAACCGTTCCCCCACCCTCCCCATCGCCCCCTTGACTAGGAACCCCATCAATGGCATCCATTTTTCTCTCACCTTCCCCCTCGCCGTGACGCCCACTGCCTTTCCGTGAAGCCGTTCCTTAGTCGTGGCAAGCTCGCACATCGCCGCCCCAAGATCGGCGTAACTAAGCGCGACGTCTTGCTTTTCGTCTGCTCGGGTGACGAGAGAATATCCCGTCGGGGGGGACTCGTGAAGCGTGGGCGGGTCGATGAGTATGTAATTTAACAACCCGTTTCTGGAAGCTGGAATGTAGAGGTTGCATGCCTGTTCTAGGTCGGAGTAGCTGTTGTGGAGACAGAAACTGACAATGGAGTGGACTAGCTTGGGCACTTGGGAGGAGAGGGCGGGGTTGAGGCTTGCGGTGCGGAGTTGGAGGATTGTGGGGGGTTGGTAGTGGCTCTTGTTGGTGAGCGAGATGGTGGTGAGGGAGGAGATGATGGCTGATGCGGTGGTGGAGTGGAGGGTTGTGCCGGGGTTGCTGGCGTTGGTGCCGACGCAGTTGAGGATTGTGGTTGCTGAGGTTAGGCAGGGGGTTAGGGAGTGGGGAGAGGTGGAGGTGCCTTCGAAGATGTGGATTTTGAAAGGAGGGGGAGGGCGGGATGAGAGGAGGGTTGGGAAGGTTTGGAGGAGTTTGGGTTTGGAGCGGACGAGGATGTTGAGTTGGATTAGGTCTTCAGGGGGGTTTTGGAGGAGGTGGCGGAGGACGCTGGTGCCGGTTGCGCCGGTAGCTCCGAGGAGGGCGTAGGTGGACATGTTGATGATGGGTGAGCTTCTTTTGGTGGCGTTTACCTATGGATAGTCAGTCTCTTTCACCACGGGTGTACTGATGCCTACATGTATGCGTGGAATAGGTAGGTGAGTGATGGGTGGAGATCTGGCTTGCTGTTGGTTGATGAAGCTACTGCAATATCGGTGTACGATATTTCGGGGAGCGAATTCGTTGGCAAGTGCTCGTCGTACCGCACAATTGTGTCGCTAACCTGACTCAACTAAGCAACTTTTTGCTTTGGTGTCAACACAAATGACGTTATGGACATGTATTAGGAGTCATCGTTCCATCAAGACAACCTTGAAGCCATGCAAGAAGTTAATGGTAGCAGAAGTCGCATTCGCCCTTTCCTATTCACCTTGGTCTGCATTCGTGTACATGCTACCTAATAGTATCAACGCGTACATCCAATCCCTTACTTTGGAACCGTGACAATAATAGACTGCATCTTGGAGTCATACTGATGAATCTCCACAATCTTCAACCCAGCCTCGCTCAACAGCGCCTCCCACTCAGGCTTAGTTCGCTCAACGCCTCCCAAGCTGTTCATCATAATCAAATCCATGTACGCCGACTGCCAAGGCACGCCCATTTCAGGAAGCACCACGTCGTCGATGATCAAACACGAGTCCGGGCCCATGGCAGGAATGATGTTCTTCAAGATCTGCAAAGATTCCTTGTCGGGCCAGTCGTGGAGCACATGACGGAGATAATACAGCTTGGCCCCCTTGACAGTCTGTGGGCCGAAGAAGTCGTGCTCGACAAACTCAATGCCCGGAACCGGCCTGGCACCCGCCAGAGTTTGCGGGATGTCTTGGACAATAACGCGGCCGGGGAGGTTGGGAAACTTTGCCTTGAATGCGATGGCCTGCTGGCCAAAACCGCCGCCTACGTCTACCAAGACGGCCTCGTCGGGTTTGGTGGCAAGGGAACCGAGCCTCTCCTCGACGGGATACTTGTCTACCCAATGAACTGGGCGTTCCAGTGCCATCAGGTGGCCTAGGCTCTTCATGTGCTTTGGGTGTTGAGGCATCCACTCAAAGAGCGTCAGATCAGTGTCGAAGGCTTTCTGGAAGACGGTCTGCTTGTTGGAGGTGATGTTTTGGTACTTGGTCTCGGCGAGAAAGTCGGGCATGGCCTGGGTACACGGGCCGGGAATATCGAAGCTACAGAAATAGTTAGCTTCTGCCGTTCTGGAGTCGTTGAGAGGGAGACTGACAGTTGGCAAATAGCACCCGCCGCATTGGGGTTCGAAAAGACCTTGGTGAAGGCGCTGGCGGTGTATTCGTACTTCCCGGTCTCTTTCACGAGGCCAAATGCTGCCATGGTACGAAGGAGGCGCGCTGCTATGCATCAGTATTCCGAGCATCTGTTGCTGAACGTGAATCCATGATCCGTACCCAAAAGTTGCGCCGAGGCCCCAGTTTGCTCAGTCAGCTGGCTCAGCGTGACAGGAATATCACTCTGTGTGAGGGTCGTGAAAATGTTGAGGTCGATGCCAATCTTGGCCAGAGCCAGTTGAAGAGGCTTCAAGCACTGTTAGCCCCCTATATCTGACTAGGTGGATGCCGTAAAGGAAACATACCCCGCTGGTGAGTCTCATAACAACATCCCAGTCTGAATAGAAGCCAACTTGCAGCTCACGGATGTAGCCCTGGATCTCTCTTTTCCCGGCATCCTCTGCCTTGGCGTAGAGCTCTTTGATCTGATTGAAGATGGACTCCATATTGACAGTATGTAGTGGAACAGTACCTAGTGCGTGGTGGAAGGTAATACCGTGGTATTCTGTGTGACCACTTTGGGCTGCGAGAGATGTCCTCAAGTAGTATGGGTCTAAACCGGGAAAGGGATGGGTGTACTGATTTACTCCGAGATATCGGTAAAACACAATTCGGATTGTGAAGATCTATGGAAGCGGGTATTCACCCAGATAGCGATATGTCCAGGGCATGTAATGATACAACAGCCCCGTCAAGGCAAAGTAAATGCCATCCCACGGAAATTTGACATGGTCCGACGTTGGCAGCACGCTGACATTCCGCATACCGTACTTTCCATCCTCACTGGCCGCTATCTCCACCATTCCCGCCGCCAGGTCCAAGAAGGAGAGCGGCGTCTTGGCTGTCTCGGTGCTGATCTCGTGGCCACTCTGCCGGTCATGAACCAACCCTCCGGGCTTGACAAAGACGGAAGTCACCCAGCCCTGCTGCGCTCGCAGGAACTTCTCGGCTTCAGCGAGGTCCTTGTAGAGATATGATACGGCAGTGCTGAGGATCGAGTGAACAAAGGCAGGAACGTCTCCGCAGAAGGACTCCTCGAGTGAGGCTGAGGAGAGCTGGATGAGTTTCGGAAGCCGTGGGTGGGAGTTGTGCTGGTCAGCCTCATGCCGAATCCGATCGAGAGCCGAGATGACAACCGATGCCGTGTCCCGAGCCACGGTGCAACCTGGCATATTGTCCACTATTGCAACCACGAGGAACACGGCCCGGGTACCGCGGATGCAGTCGGCAATGAGCGAGATATCGTCGAGATGACCTTCAAACACCTTCACCTGCTTGTTGTTGGCGGCTTCGGGGCAGACACGGAAGAGCTTCTCTTTGGACCGACAATAGGCGTTGATCCGGTTGACGGGTGATTGCAGGAGGATTTGCATCAGAGCTTTGCCCGTGTTGCCTGTGGCACCAAGCACTGCATAAGAAGGCATCGTTGATAGCTATCCCGAGCCAGCACGGCAAACGCTTTGTGGAATGAGATGAGGGAAAGTCGATTATCGCACATGCCTAAGTACCTTAGCTGGGAGGGCCATTCCTGTCAGCAACGCCAAGTCCGAGGCGTTCTCGGTGACCGATACCCCTCCCCGATGCAGCTGTCATGGCCGGTACAGTACCTGATTGGCGTACAAGTTAACACTCTTTCCTCAGCATCAACGAGCAGGTGAGGTGCTCTGTCAAGTTTCCGCTTCCAATTCACAACCGCAATGGCTTTCCCAAGAGAAAGATGCATCCCCAAAGAGATCTCCCCGTATAACATTCAACTTTCGCCTGAAGACACTCCAGGCAATACCCACGTCAAGGTTTTGACCCAAGAAAGCGCAGACAAGGTCTCTGAGCTGCTGATGGTAAATCATGTACGCTACCACACTCTCTTTGATGCCGTGGGCTTCCACAGTAAGTTCGCAAACGCATTGTACTGTAAACTGTATGAAACGGCTTCTGACATGGCTCTGTAGACCACACCGTGCACCATCTTCTCACACTTTGGGCCCTGGGCGCCACTCCATCAGAGGTGCAGGCCATGTACGATCTCAACAAGCCGTACCAGGCCCTCATCCAGTACCATCCAGCGTCAGTAGCTGCGGTTAAACTGAAAGAACCTGCATTCTTCAAGCAGTGCATTGGAAACCTGGACTACTACCAGGACTATGTTCGGTTTTTCCAAGACGAGATCGCCGTGAGGGGGGTCCCGGCTGTCGTGAACGAGTACCTGTTCAAGGGGGATGAGTTATCCGACGACATTTTTGCGCGCATGCATTCTGGCTTTCTCCATCCCATGATCCACCTCGGCTGTGGCCTGGAGTTTAGCCAACCCTGTCTCGTCGCCGAGGCTCTCGCAGCGGGCTGTGTTCATGACGAATGGCCAGAGTGGTTCATCTTCCCAGTGGAGGAATATCTCAAGTCGAACCCGGATGTCCCGTCAAAATCGCTGCTGGAAATCGTCACTGGTCTTCAAAACGACCCCGTCATTGCTAACGCCGTGACACCTGACGACCCCCTCAACAAGATATCTGACGGCCTCTTGAAAAAGGTGGCCAAAGAGCTGGTGCCATATCTGGCCTCATACCAAGTCGATGCAACACCAGAGGACCTCCAACAAAAGACCACCGCCATGATACACACCTGCGCGTACATTCTCGGGGCAGCCCAGCATCCCGGCAAGGTAGAAGCCATCGACTTTGTCATGCTTCACATGTCCACGCTGGGAATCTTCTACCCGACCTTTATGGCACAAGATTGGATCTCCAACGAAAACAAGAAGCGGATGCTGCAGTGGAAGGCTTGGGGAGATGCGGTGATGTATGCCGGGTGCGGATGTCCCAAGCTGTACCCTGAGAGGGTTACTGGGTACACCCCTAAGCGCCCCCAGGACGGCTGGCCAGAACTCTGTCACCGGGCCAATGTCTATGGTGACGATGGACACATTTCCAAGGTCATCCGGGCTATGCTAAACACCCAGGAGCTACCCGAGCCGGTGGAAGGATTCCCCCTGGCGAAGAAGGATTTCCTCAAGATTGCGCATCTGGCTTTGGACTCTGTGGAGAGGATGCTGGAGCCAGGACAGTACAAAGTCCCTGATAAGATCAAAAAGACTGTGGCAGAAGAAATGCGACAAGATGAGGAGATTGTTAGGGTAATGGTGCGGTGGGTGCGTTGGTGCGGTGTGGAAGGATCGTGGGATAACTTCCCGGACCTTGTTGAGAAATCACGGGATGAGGAGGCAGTGGTTGGAGATGCTAGAATCGCTGCGACATAACGTAGTATCATCACTTGTCCTGTACTGCTTATTTGCCAAGACATAATCCACAGCCTGGTGCTCTAGAATCCGATTTAAAAATAGATACATATTATGACCTCTTCTATTTCATGTAGTATATTACTATATCGTTATTAGCCTTATATTAATACAAGCGTATTGCATGTTATCCCAGGCCGAGAATCCCACTTTGAGAATCTTACTACATGCTACCACAGGCACATGTTACATTGCAGATCATCGCTTCCGACCGTACTCAAGCTTCATGTTCTTACGGACTCATAAAGCGATGGATAGTCCCACCGCTGCCTCTCCAGTTCTAAACCACCTCGTTTGAATCCTCCCTATGCAAAAGTAAATATAGATCGAATTACGGTTTCCAATATGCTCGTGACAACCCTTCTTTCCGCCATGTCAACCCTTTCAAGGGCGGCACCCACCACAACCACCGTCGACTCAACAGAACTCGGCCAAGGTCCTTACCACTACGACTTCGGCTGGACCAAACCCTTCATCAGCTCCTGCAGCAACAAGACTGTCGATGTCAAGTTCCGCTGGTCCATCAAAGGCCTCCAATACACCACCTCTTCCACATTCATGTCACCCACCGAAGAACAAGAACAGAAGCCCAGCATCGAGTCGACTTACTTCAGCTTCAACCTCACCAACCCCGCCATCGGGGGCCTAGCTCGCTGCAACACCACCATGTCCGGGCCGATACCAAACGCGACCCATGTATTCTGGTGCGACAAGTGGCTTTCAGTCGACGCTGGGACGGTTGGGCTGTATGGGACCCGTGGTCCACGGCTTCAACTGAGGTTTCATGAGAAGACGCTGTTGCTTAATGATGGGTGGAAGTGTGATGAGCCAGGGCAGAGAAGTAATGGCGAGTAAGTACATCCTTTCCTTTTGATTTGACGATGACATGGATACCGCAAGGTGTTGACACAAAGTGTGTTCAGCATACAATACAGCGCAAGAGGCCTTGTAGAACTGGAATACTCGCAGTGTACTGGGGCATCTTCAGTCACCGGTGACTGGAAGCCCGGTCAGATTTATTCGCAAAAGACAATCGGTTGTCGCGCTGACCAGATCGATCTTAAGCCGAATTATCTACTTGGGGTGTAGTGAGTTGCCCTCCATGTTTGGTTGAGTGTAAACGTGGAACTATGTACAAGCTACTGACGTTGAATTAGCTCTGCTGACCCCTTTTTCTTGGTTATTGGGGAGTGGTAAAATGTTGAAGTCCTGCACGTCTGGGACACAGATGGTAGCATCTCCTTGCGTCACATTGAGATCGAGCGATAAGAGACATGATATATGAAAATCACTTGGAATTCATTTAAGAGCAGCTCTACTTGTACTCTACTCTTTCAGTCGAGGAAGATGCCTTGAACATTTGTCCCTTGAAAAGGGGTGAATAAGGGGGTGCACAGTATGGCCACTCAGGCCACACAGTGCCCGCACTGTTTGGGCCACAACGCTCCAGAAAAAATTCACAACTTTTGGCTGCCCGCAGTGATGAAGTCACACACACCCCAGCTCTCACTTTCACATTCAATCTCAACCCTCATATTCCAGTCTGCTGCCTATCTATTGTCGTGAGAATCAATCTCGTGATTTCCCCTCATTTCAATTCGATTTTACGTCACTTCTGAGGCCCCCCTCAAACACCGAAAATGGCCTCGATCCAATTTCAAGAAGAAGAAATCGACGACCTCATCTACCTCGCCCGTGTCGGTGACAAAGACGAGCTCTCCACTCTCCTCTCAGGAATCATTGCCCGCCAGACCACCGACAGGATACCCACTCCCGCCGACGTTCTCGCCCAGGCGGTAGACGAGAGCAGCAAGAACACAACCCTGCACATGGCCAGCGCCAACGGTCATGTTGGTGAGTTGAATTCTCTCATCCTATCCACTATTTTCTTACATGAAACTAAAATAATTTTTGTCAGAAATCGTCGAGTACATCCTCTCCCGGTTTCCAACCACCGACAAGGATCAAAAACAAGCCTTCCTCGACGCCACAAATGAGTTCGGCAACACAGCCCTCCACTGGGCAGCTCTCAACGGCCACCTCCCAATCGTGAAGCTCCTCGTTGAAAACGGTGCGTCTGTTGCGTTGGCCAATGACAAGAACTACATCCCTCTTGACCTGGCGAGCTTCAGCGAGAAGATCGATGTGGTGGATTACTTCCTCAAGGAGGTGCGTGAGATGGAGGCTGAGAATGCAAAGGAGGGTCTTGGGGAGGCTGTGGCGGATGTAAAGGTAGAAGACGGTGAGGAGAATGAGGGCTCTTCAAAAGGAAAGGAGAAGGAGTCAAGCTGAGAGGAACGACGAATGATACCAAAAGAAGAAAAATATGACATGAACTGAGAACTGCTCTTTGATTTGTTTTGTTATTGCTGTGATGTACCCGCCTTACTCTGGCTTCAGAGCATACATCCTAACTGGCAACAACCCGCTACTCTGAAATCCCTTCTGCAGCTCAACCTGCACGAGCTTCAACTTGGCCTCCTTGAAGATGCGTCTAAACGTCGCGTCCTCCCTGGGGTGTTCTTCTGTTAGCAGCAACATCCCTCCCACTCCCCCCCCCCCCCCCCCCCAAAAAAAAACACACACAAACATACCTCGTAACACTACTATCCACCTCATCAAAATCATCCTTCCCACTTGTACTATTATTCTCCTTCACAACAATAAACCCCCCCTTTCCCACATCCAACGCAGCTTTGCACCGCTCCAGAAAGCTCACCAGCTGGTGATCTGTCAAATGCCCCACGCACCACTGGATCCATATCAAGTCATACCTCTCCCCTCCATCTTGCATCTCCCACTGCTCCAACCCCATATTCCACACTTTACCCACCCCCGTCTTCCCCTTGAGCTCATCGGTGAACTTCTGAATCGGCTCAATGACGTCGACTTGCTGGGCGATGCCATCGAGGAGCAACCCCGTCGTCACACGGCCTATTCTATCGGGATGTTGTCAGTGAGTATGAATTGATGGGAGACAAGGTGAAAACAAACCCAGCGCCCCCCTCCAACGCCCTCTCCACCTTCCTCTTCTTCGCGCCAACACCAAGCTTAGCCAAGAAATTTTTTGAGCCTTGGATATCGACTTTGCTGATGTGGGGAAACCCGCCCAACATGCCGTTCACATCTGGGGCAATAGACTCCCAATAGGCGAGGCCGTCGGTGGTGTTGATGAGGGCGTCTGCTGATTGTTGGTCCTGATTCGACATCTTGGTGGGTCCGAGCTGTTCGAGAAGAGGTGACGAAAAGAAGCAAACCTGATCTATTAAAAGTTCTGCTGAATACCGTGAATACTAGCGTGAGATACTGAGAGATAATGAGGGTGGGTCTCTCAGACTTTTGTTGTCGTTGTCAAAAGTTTACTCTGATGCAGTTTCAGTTGGGCAGGTGGTGATGAAAATTACATCGATGAGACGATGCGAATGTGAAATATTACGCGTAATTTATACGGTGTCACGTGCCTAGTGAACGAAAAGACTCAGGGAGAGAGGGTTAGGGTACAAACATTGGATGTCAGGAACAATAAGAATCGGACACAAAAAGAAGAGAAGGACATGGAATATAAGAAACATTAGGGACCCACAATGGTAGTGAATGGTTCGGAGATCTTTTCCGGTGGCTCGCCGCTGTTATTCAAGGTTTGTTGGCCGTCATTTGAACCTGCTGACCTTGGTATTTCTTATCTCATAAGCTGGCTAGACTCATACTCCTTTGGCTTTGGCTATGGCCTCAAAGTGATTCACCCCGAAAGTCAAAAATGAAGCTGGGTAAACCACAACCACGTGGCTCAAAAAGGGGCAAAAGATATTCCCCTCGACCGGAATCGAGCCGGTGACCTTTCGGTATCAATAAATTCCTTTACAGCCGAACGTGATAGCCAACTACACCACAAGGGGTTTCCTGGTTGTTGATGGGGAAGGCCAAAGTGGCACCTATGTGGGGACCAACCACCGTCGACTGGCTTATCTCCAAGAGACACCAACAACACCACTTGCACTTGAGGCAGCGAAAGCCAGCTGCAGGTTCCCGTATCACTAGTCCGCGTGCATTCTCGCGCAGAGATTGTCATCCAGCCAGGTACTCAGATCCCCATAACTGTCCACGGCCTGTATCTCAGCTTTGATGTTCAACATCAGCATGCGCTGTAGTTCCTGTGCATGTTCCAACCCGCCGCCGGAGGGCAGCTCGACAGAGGAAATGGCCCTCAGGATATCGCCAGCTTTCTTTCGGTCCCTCAAAGTGAGAGAGGACACTTTGTCGCTTGGATTTTGAAAATCTGACAGCCTGGGTCTTTTGGCCGGCCGCTGATGATCGGAGTCTGGCGCGAGTAGGTTAATAACTGTCACGAAACAGAAAGAAGGGGACCTGCTCACTTTCCACCAATTGAGGAGATCCCCCGCCTGTGGTTCCATGTAATTCTTGGTCCTCCTCATCGTCAACTGCTGGACTTTGCCATGAAGAGAGGAGATCGCGACTCTTAATCCCAAGCCAGCAGAGCGAGGGGACAGTTGCCTCGTTCTCATGCTCTAGGCGTCTACTGCCATTCTGGTATGTTCTGACAATGGAAATACCGTCAGGGTCAAAGTCTGCGAGACCAAAAATCACTAGACTCGGCCGCATGGAATGTACAACAGACAAGAACCTTCGGGTGGCCAAGTCAGGGAATCCTTTGGCCTGGCAGACAGAGAACTTAGTTATGAACACATCATCTGTAATATTGAAGCCATACCGTGATGAGGATTCCGTGACCTGCTCGGGAGTTCTTTGCATATTGAGCTGCAGCAAGAGTTCGGAAAGTTGCCTTGATCCCATGTCAGCCGGGCCATTTAAGCGCGATAGTCTCAGCTGACCTCTTTCTCAATCACCAAAATCCACTGCACCTCATGAAAGCCAATGCTCCGGATCTCGCTTGTGGATGGCAAAAGAATACCCTACGACCATCAGCATACAACCCTTGTGTTTGATCGTCTCAGGTAATGTCTCACGGTACTATGAGAGAGCCCACAGTCAATGACGGAACCGTCTCGACTGATCAACATGAAGGGGCCTGAAATAAGGCCTTTGGCTGTCGCAACCTATGATCGTTCCAGTCAGAAATTTCACTCAATGAGAAGTAACAGATGCCTATTTACAATGTTCAAATCGCCTCGGCCGACACCGAGGGTGAAAGCAAGATTGTCCACCATGACATCAACTGCAGCTTGTGAGCCGAAAAGATCTGGACTTTGGTAGTATATGTTTCTGATTACTCAGGTGAGTGAGCCAACATCCCAGTCTTGGAGGTAGGTCCTCACAAACAGACCTCTTGGTGATCAACATTCCCGACAGTAAAGCCTCGTGGGAAAGCTCAATGATGCATAGTAAGGCTTCTATCCACAGAACCAATTAGATGAAATCGCTCGATACGCCCCGGTTCACTAACCAAATTTCTTCGCTTCCTGGATGGTACGACCTGGGAATCTCACCACACCAGCTTGGCGCGCCGCTGGCGGGCCTTGTGAGCGCCCGGGGCGTGATGCTCGGACAGTTCTGTAGGGAATCAGGATTTCGTTTCCGGTCGTGACAGCATCAACAATTGCTTCGAGAAGCGACTCGATTCGGTCGAGGGCACCGTTGCCAGCGACAGCGACGACATTGACCGCGTCGTAGTTGACAGAAGAGGCACCAGATGAATCTTGGCTGTGAGTACCAGTGCCTTGAGAATACCCCTCAGTTGAATTTGTCGATATTTCGTCCATGGTGATCGGGTTGGCGCCGACTTACACCAACATCTGACAGATGATGCACAAGTCGCTTGCTTCTGCACTGGGGAAATACCCAGGCTTTTCGGCTCCTTCCCATTCTTACTTGCAATTACGGTAGTACTGCAATTGTTGCCAGCCCAGTGTTCCTTCCTCGTCGAGTTGACCTGATCACACACTGATCTGGCAGTGCTCCTTCCCAATGTCATCGGAAAGATTCCGACATGGATGAGGTCTCTCTCACATGCACTTTGGTGGGCCCGTGCGTCACTGCCAGCTTGACGGGTGGATCCCGTTGCTGCAGCCCCTGAAATTCAACGGACGACGGGTGATCGCTGTGGCCCGATTGGCGAATCCAAGACAGCTCAGTCCACGGCCAAAATGTTTGCTGGCTCTTAAAACCAACTGTTCCTCCGCTCTTTCGTGGTACGGCACCATAATTTCGTATAGCTCGTCACGATGGGAAAGAAGGATGCTGCGGGAGTGTCCTCGGACACTCAACCTCTCCTCGAGAAGTCCTCCACCAAGAAGCGCCTGAGCTTCGACCTCACCGACCATGTCGCAAAACGCCAAAGAATCGAAGAGCGAACTGACCATACACGATGGCGCATGCGCGACGACAAAGGACGCCAATCATGGGTGTATCTCGAGGACGACCAAGCTCTTAAAGATTGGCCCCAGAGCTTTGCTGACAAGTACTTTCTTGGCCTTCCTGTGGTACGTTCTTCTAGGCTTTTCAGGGCTTTACCATGGTCGAAACACTGCTCGAAACACTACTAACAATGTCTTAAAGAATGCCCCCGATCTCCCAAAGCCGACGAACCCTCTCGATGCGGTCCGAAACGGTCTCGAATTCTTCGAAAAGCTCCAACTGCCCAGCGGTCACTGGGGCTGCGAATATGGCGGTCCCATGTTCCTGCTACCGTGCATCGTTATTGCTTGGTATGTCACCAAGACGCCAATTCCCTGGTATTACGCGACCGAGATCAAGAACTATTTGTTTGCGCGCGCCAATCCCGAAGACGGTGGCTGGGGTCTGCATATCGAGGGCGAGACATCAGTCTTTGGAACATCGCTCAACTACACTGTCCTGCGGATTGTAGGTGTTGATGCCGACCACCCGGTGATGGTCAAGGCTCGCGCCACTCTGCACAAGATGGGAGGAGCGACACATGCCCCCCACTGGGCCAAGTGGTGGTTGGCCGTGATGGGAGTTGCCCAGTGGGATATCGTTAACCCAACACCCCCCGAGTTGTGGCTTCTCCCAGACTGGGTCCCTATTGCCCCTTGGAGATGGTGGATCCACATTCGCCAAGTGTTTCTGCCCATGAGCTATCTGTGGTCCAAGAGGTGGCAGGCTGAGGAAACGGCACTGATCCGCTCCCTTCGGCAAGAGTTGTTTGTGGAGGACTGGGCCAAGATCAATTGGGCTTCGCACCGCAACACCATCAACCCCAGGGACAACTACCATCCTAAGACGTGGGTGCTCAACACGGTAAACTGGTGTCTTGTCAATATCTGGAACCCAGTTTTGCGGACACAGGCGATTGCTAAAAAGGGCGAGGAGTGGGCCATGAAGCTCATCGAGATGGAGAATGAGAACACCGACCATGCTGATTTGGCCACGGTGTCAGGGCCCATGAACACGGTGTGCCTTTATGTCAAAGAGGGACCCGATTCCTATGCTGTGCGCAGGCATCGCGAGAGAGCCCATGAGTTCCTCTGGATGAAGGACGAGGGTTTGCTTGCCAATGGCACCAACGGTGTTCAGTGTTGGGATACTGCCTTTGCCATTCAGGCTGTGATGGATGCTGGTTTAACCGAGGATCCCCGTTGGCGGCCAATGCTGATGAAGGCGCTCGAGTTCTTGGATGATCAACAGATTCGCGAAAATGTCAAGGACCAGGACAAATGCTATCGCCAGCAACGCAAAGGCGGATGGGCCTTTAGCAACAAGGATCAAGGCTATGCTGTCAGCGACTGTGTTTCGGAAGCTCTCAAGTCTGTCATCATTCTCCAGAAGACTCCAGGTTTCCCAACCCTCATTGATGATCGGAGAATCTTTGACGCCATTGACACTCTTCTGACATACCAGAATCCTTCTGGCGGATGCTCGTCATATGAGCCCCCTCGCGCGGGTACTTGGATGGAGGTATTGAACGCTGCTGAGGTGTTTGGCAACATCATGGTCGAGTATGAGTATCCCGAGTGCACAACTGCGGTGGTCACGGCTTTGTCCCTCTTCCGCAAGCACTGGCCGGAATACAGAACCAAAGAGATCGAGCGCTTCATCGAGCGCGCCGTAAAGTGGATCAAGACTGCCCAGAAGCCACATGGTGGGTGGTATGGGAGCTGGGGTATTTGCTTTACTTATGCCACCATGTTTGCCCTTGAGAGTTTGGCCAGCATTGGTGAGACATATAAGAACAGCGATTATGCCAAAAGGGGCTGTGACTTTTTGATCTCCAAACAGAGAGAGGACGGTGGTTGGTCTGAACATTACAGGGTATGTTCTGCTTTTCCATTTTGTCACAATTGCAGGATGCTAACATGATGCAGGCATGTGAGACGGGCGAGTACATTGAGCATCCTTCAGGATCGCAAGTTGTCATGACTGCCTGGGCGGTAATTGCTCTCATGAAGGCAGACTACCCAAATCTTGAACACATCAAGAAAGGTATCAAGCTGATCATGGACCGCCAACAAAGCAATGGCGAGTGGCTTCAAGAAGCCATTGAGGGTGTCTTCAATAAGAGCTGCATGATTTCGTACCCCAACTACAAGTTTACCTTCACCCTGAAGGCTCTGGGCATGTTTGCTCGCAAGTACCCGAACGAAACTGTGGTTTGAGGACGATGGGTCAGAGAAAGAAAAAGATGATGACATGAGGCAAGATGGCAAAAGCATATGATGATGGTTTGGAGACATTCGATAATGCTTTATACGTAATACTTAATTCATTTATTCCCCTTTCAGTCTTCATACAATTTCATTTCCCCCCTTTCAGTGCCACCACTTGGTGATGTTACTCTTGAGGAAGGCGGTGAAACCATTGCTCGTCATGGACCCCACTTCTGCAGGCATCCGCAGGTGGCAGAATTAGGTTGGCTGCAGGCTGACCCAAGCTTGTTGGTGTGGTACCCCGCCAAAGCTTCCCCTGGTCAGAAGCTCTCTTGGGCTTCTTCTTTACAGTTCGACAAGTATCTTTGGGCCAACCAGCTTTACACTTCTCATTCAAAGTTCCAGCTTCACTTTGTCTGTCACTTACAAAGATCCCTTCAACTACTTGTCTATAACAACCTATCTCCGCCTCCGTTGATATCTTCTCATCCATCCATCACCCTCTCCCCAGCTGCCATCATCGCCAAGACGGAACTAGATAGGTACCTACCCGATCGACCCGTTCCGACCTCCCGGCAACTTCTCACCAGGATGGCGGCTACATCGTATGCCTACCGTGGCCTCGAGGCCGTCGAAAAGAAAGATTGGGCCGCTGCCGTTCCCCTTCTCGACAAGGCGCTGGAGGGTTCAAACTCCCCTCTTTGGCTGTTGGCCCGCTCGCACGCCCACCTCGAACTTAAGAACTATGAGGATGCCCTCCGCGATGCCGAACTTGCGTACCACGTTGCTGCCGAGAGAGGATCTGGGAGAAAGCAAATGATCGACGCCCAGTATCGCCGTGCTACCATTTACCACAGACTTAAGCAATATGCCGACTCGGACTGCTGTGCCAAATGGAGCATGCTCTTGGCAGAGGGTCGCCCAGCTCGTGAGGATGACGGGGTTGAGAAGAACGTTGATGCCGACGGGTACTACACGGTTACATACGAGGATGCGGTTGCCGATAACGCGAACCAGCCGGATTACTCCATGAGGGAGAGCTTGAAAGATCCAGGCGTGAAAGACCCAAATGCAAAGACGATCAAGACTGGGTTTGAGTCACAGTGGAAACGAGCGTATACGTGGAGAACTGTCGTTTTGGGGATTCTAAAGAGGCTGCCGAAGAATGACCCAGGGCGCAAAGTCCATGTTTCCAAGATACCACCAAAGCCAGAGCTGAAGAAGGTCGAGAAGAAGGCCGAGCCTCTGGTTGTGGAGCTGGACAGCGAGGATGAGAAGCCGGTTGCGAAGCCCAGCGAGCCTGCGCCGGGAAGTGTACCCGATGAGAAGCTCAAGCTTCGTACCGACTTTTACCAGTCCAACCAAAACGTAACAGTTTCACTGTTTGTCAAGGGTACGAAGAAGGAAGAGCTTAACGTCAAGTTCTCGAAGAACCAGGTATGCCAATCTGAACTTGGGCACATGCTGATCGGCTACTAACGGGCTGCAGGTTCAAATATCACCAATTGCTCGCGCCGCGGCCCCATACGTAAAGCCTGGCGACCGCGAGGCTTCCTCGACCTTGCACCTGAGCGGCGAGATCAATCCCGCTGGTTCTCGTTGGACCGCCACCCCATCGAAGATTGAGCTCGTTTTGCAGAAAGCTACACCAGGGAAGTGGGGCTCGTGGGGCAAAGAGGAAATCGGCATCGTAGAGAATGCGGATCAAGAAGAGGATATTGAAGAGGTCACCCCTTCTTCATCCAACCAGGCTTCGGCTCCTGCTGTCAAGCCTGCCGCTGCTCCAGCCTACCCCACCAGCAGCCGGACCGGACCTAAGAACTGGGACAAGCTGGAGGAGCTGGAAGGGGTCGAGGACACTGAGAGCGATGTCAATGCCTTCTTCAAGAAGCTTTACAAGGACGCCTCCCCTGAGCAGCAACGCGCCATGATGAAGAGTTTTACTGAGAGTAATGGGACAGCTCTCAGCACGGACTGGAGCGATGTGAAGGGGAGGAAGGTGGAGACGGTGCCGCCTGAGGGTGTCGAGGTCAAGAAGTGGGATAGCTGAAGGTGGTCCCGAGGTTGGGATTTATTCTCTTGAGAAGTGGGACCGGTTGGAAGGTTAATGGCAGTGATAGCGACGTGAACTTTTGTATCATGTTTTATTAGAGTGGTGGATAGGGGATGATGGCGTTGTGTTAGGCGCTGGCGTTGGAGTGTTTACAAAAGCGAAGCAAACTGGGCTGGTAGTAATGAGGAATATTTTTTACTTTGATCGTGCAATGTGAAGGGATGGTTCAGAGATGAGACAAGTCGGTCTTGGACGCTCTTTGGAATGTGAACCAGGATATTTATACATTTGAGGGGTATTCCCAACAGGAAGGATGGCTCTTGGATTTGGAAGGAGCGTCAAGAGGCCACTTATAGGCCTCGAGGGTAGCTCATGGGACATATTGCACGTTGAGAAGGCGTAGAACACTTGAACAATGTTCCAAGATACCAAGATCTAAATATATCTGCGACAGTGCCCATCTTACCAAGTGAGCTCAGTCTTTTGCAAGAAGAAACAAACCTGGGCGTGTCGTGAGATATTCATCATCTAGGTAGGCTAATTACAATTCTATGTTCTAAAAAAAGGGGGTATAATCAAGTATTCGCCCGCTCATGCATCATGCTCATGGTCTAATCAACACGATCCTTACTTGTCGATCGGCAGCTGTTTGCGCCCTCAGCCGCGACCGGCGTCGACGGCCGCAAACTTGTCCCCTCCACATCATCCAGCCGGGTGACGCTCATATCCGGACGTACCCTGAAAGTCTGACCCCTCCAATTCACCGTGGCTCCAAGAAGGACAGCCCAGGTCCAGATGGGAAATGCCAGAAACTCTCTCCCCAGCCAAGCGGCAAACCAAGTCAAAAACGGCTTCTTCTTGATTCCTCCTGTTCGCGTCGAGCCCAGGGCAAAAGCCGGCGTGTTTTCATCCACATCAACACTCTGCAGCTTATGCAGCTTGGCACTCAGCAATCTATCCACGACCATCCAGACAGTGACGGCCGAGATCCAAATGGTACCAAACGCTTTCCAAGTAGGAGGTATTCCAAAAAAAGAGCGGAACCAAGGCAATGTCGTGAAGGCAAAGGCCATGTGGAGGCACCCGATCAGAGATTCCACACCTGGCTCCACAAGCGTGGCCGTTAACACGGTCCACTTCCGTACTCGAAGCCATCGTACACGGCGAGCAATGTAAGCGGCAACAGTCATGCCCGACATGGGCTGAATAGCTACCTCGCCGTGGACGAGCCCGTGGTTCTTGAAGCCTGGGATCTTCGACTTGAAAATCAGATCGCCAATCAGGTGGTCCTCGCAGATGTAGGACGAGAAATAGTCGACACCCCGCCCACGAGCAGCATCGGCGGGGGGAATGAGGGGGTTTCGAGCGGGGTCGGTCAGGCGTTCCAAGTGAGACTTGCGAAACATGTTGCTCTTGCCAACGACACAGGGGGCGATACCAACTGTATTGATGGCGCTGTAGAATTTTGCGTGGGTGGTTGCCATGAACATCTCTTCGAGCCTGCCGCCATAGTCAAGGAGGCTCTTTGGCGCGCTGGTGTTGATAGGCCCCGACAGAAGTGCCTGTTCCTCTTCTGTCGCTGTCTTTGGCGTCTCGAGATCAATAACGAGAGGTAGTTGGTGGACAAACTTGTAGGGCTTGGTGCGAGTTCCATCGGGCAAGAAACCGTCCAGCTTGTCCACCATTCTTCCTGCCGAGTTGGCCCCAAGCCAAACATTACAGTCTGCTATCCAAATAATATCGCCCTTAGCCTCTCGGTATGCGCGGCTGATGTTGCGGATTTTGGGATTTGGCCCAAGCTTGTCAATGTGCCCGCCATCGCCATGCAAAACAGGATCTTGCTCCTCAACGAACACCTTGGCGTCAAAGTCAGGATAGGCAGCGACGACTTTCTGTAGAACCGGGTAGGCGGGATCTCTCGTCGAATCAACGCATAGGTAGATAGTGAGCTTCGACTTGGGGTAGGCAAGCTGGAAGGTTGACGCGAGACATTCGTAGAGGCCAGCCTCGGCGCCCTTTACCGGTCGAATGACGGTGATGTGCGGTACTTCATCTTTCTCGAGGGTTGGGGAGAAAGGTTTTGGGTGAGGAGCTGAGTTGTTTCGGAGGCTAAAGACACAAAGAGGTGGTCGTTAGTAAACACCGAAGACAGTACCATGGTGGGACGTCAAGGTCGTACATTTTGCAGATACCAATTCCTTGAACGGAAACGATGATGCAGGTCCAAACGAAGCTGACCAAGGCCGCGCCCTGGACGATCATCGGCATTTGGTCATTGTGAGCAGGCATCGAGATAGAATAGCAACGCGCGCAGAAACTTAGGGGAAAAGGAAAGGATCGTGATCGTGATCGTGACTGTGATCAGCAGCTTTGCTGACGGAAGATTTCGGTGACACAGGATATAATAAAAACAGAGGCGCATGGCTGGCTGGCAACAAGTCGCATGTCAGAAGCTAAGTCCCCATGTGGGGCGTCGCTGCCCTCTCTGATCGACCCTCGCACCGCGAAGAGTAACCACGACACGCGATGTGATCAGTCATTGCAGGCATGGGCGCGGTAGGATGAGGGCATTTTGCGCATCTCCGGAGGCGCCGGAGACATTTTCTGGTAGATGACAAGTTCGAAAACAAAGATTCCGGCTGGGCCGTTGGATTTCTGATGACGGTGCTCGGCGGAGCTTCTTCAGAGCTCCAGTGAGAGCCCCCGTTAGGTTTGGCGCAACGGCCGGGGGGCACCTGGAAGCTTGTTCCAGATGTTCCGATAAACTGCCGGCCGGCAACCTTGGAGTGACCCACACTTCCAGGGCATGGCGAGTGCCTTTTCGCCTGACAAGTCAGGCCAAATGCAGAAAATTTCGGGAGCTTCAAAAGCTTCCCACAAGCTCTTGTCAGCTGCATCCCACTTTCCACTTCCATTCCAACAACAAGTCGCACAATCGCAACATTTCTTTCCACCGGATGTGACAGAACACCCCGTGTGCGATATGTCAACTTGATATCTTTGTTTGCTGTCAGCAGATATCTTTTGGACCGCTGAATGGGCCACAATCTGTTTGTACCTCGCAAGAGTGAGTTAACACATCATTCCCTTTTCTTCGACTTCTACCGATACCATTGCCCTCGAGTGAGGCCAATTGGTATCGCACACATTGCGATGATGACTACTTTGGAGCTTAGAGCAAATATCCTTCAGTGGATGCTCAATGTATGCCCATGTATTAGACTACAACGGTATCTGAGCAATGTCGAGTCAAACAATTTTTGGGGGGATCATGCACAGCTGCCATCTTGACTGTATACTGACGTTTCCTAGCTCAGGTCGATATGAGTGACAATGGCGACGGTTGAACCTACAGTCAGTCCCGCGACTGCGCCTCCCGGCGACTCGAGCAAAACAGTAACCACAAGGGCCCCAGCTGGGCCGCCGAGGACGCCATTGAATCAAATCTATGCGCTGCCCGCACCCATTCGGACCTTCCCTTTACCTGCGTTCTATCCAAACAACCCAATTTCTCTTTTTCACTTGGTGTACGCCTGGTTGAGACAGGTTCTGTCCCCGCCATCCAAAGAACCGTCTGTCATCCATATTGGAGTATGGGATCCAGATACATGTTCTGTTCATGTCCCAGACCCAGCGTCCATCCGGGCTCTCTGGGAGCAGGGATTCTTTGGCAAAGGAAGTCTGAGTCGTAGTGAGCCTAATTGGCTGAAGAGGGAGCTCGCTCGGCGAGGTTCGCCCGAAGGAAAGACGGTGAGCGAGGTTCGCACAGAGTCGCGTCGTGAGGAACGCCGCCTTGCCAAATGGGAAAGAGCAAGGGCAGAGCTGGAGGCTATTGAACGCCAGAGGCTTGCCGAAGCTGCCCTCCAACACCATCACCGGTAACAACCGAACCCCGACCTGAGACCAAGAGTGCCCCTGAGGAAGAGGCCGTGTCTGCCAAGCTCCCCCCGTTGAAGCTCCCTAAGCCTGTGGTCAAGTCATTCTCGATGCCGAAACTGAAGAACCCAGTCCCTACTGGACTACCCTCGCCGCCTCTGGAGAATGGAGTGTCCAACGGTCATGTAGCGCACGGAAAGCCCCCTGTCGGACCTGCAGAGATTCTTGCGTTGCCTAACTCGTTGGCGAAGATCAATGGCACCCTGAACAACATGATGCTTACAGAGCTGAGACCACCCACTGGCCCAGCAGAGTTGCTGGCCCTGCCCAACTCAGCAGCAGACCTTGTCACGAAGTCGGGCTTGGCATCCACTGTGAATGTCTCTGGCGAACAGGTGAATGGTGTCAGCCCGATTGATGGCCTCAGTGGTCATACAGGAAAGGCGAGTGCCTTTGCCCACACGGTAGGTGACGCTCAGGAAACACACAAGCCCATCTTCCCCGAGGACTTGCTACCCACACCTTGCTGCACCCCTACCAAACGGTCAGCAACCGGCTCTTCCGTCCAGGATAAAGAAGAACCCTCGCAGCCCGTTGCCAAACGTCAAAAGAGCGTCCGTTTCTCTCCCCAAGTCGAGTCCACCACCTTCAACCGTGGTGATCCGCCCAGTCCCGGTCTCGTGTCACCAGCCGAGCCAGCTGCCAAGTCGAATAGCTTTGCTGTCCCTGCTACCGCTCTGGAGATTCAGGATAAGGAACACTTCCAGCTCGCGCCCGAAGAAGCCTTCTTTCTCGCCTTCTCACTTGGCGCTCTCAAGGTCATCGACCCCAAGACCAGAGAACCAATCTCCAACGAGCGACTGCTCAGTCTTTTCCGCTCCTATTCCTACTTCCCCCCCTCGGCTGGTCTTCGCCCTGACGACCCGTTTCTCGTACACTACGCCGTTTATCATCACTTCCGCTCCCTCGGCTGGGTGCCACGTCATGGCATCAAGTTTGGTGTCGATTGGATTTTGTACCAACGTGGTCCGGTGTTTGACCACAGTGAGTTTGGCCTGATGGTCATGCCTGCTTTCTCGGATGCTCGGTGGGAGGAATACGAACATGAAAAGCCGAAGAAGTCGTGGTCTTGGCTGATGGGTGTCAACCGTGTGCTGTCACACGTCTTGAAGAGTCTGGTGCTTGTTTACGTCGACGTGCCGCCTCCTCCTGTTTTCGATGAGGCGATGAAGGAGGGTGGCATTGCTGCTGCTCTCAAGAAGTACAAGATACGGGAGGTTATGGTCAGGAGATTTTCCGTCAACCGCAACAGATGATGATCTTTTTTTGTATAACCTATAAATGCATTGGGACGGCGTTGGTATTTTCAGGTTGGATTCTGTACAACAAAATGGCAGCATGGAATGGCATGGGAAAAAGGCAGGCAGTATTTATGCATGGACCTCGGGTCCCAAATCTGAAGCTCGTTTCATCATCTTGTATCTCTTTTGGTGCCCGCCTTCGCACATGTTTGCCTTGCCCCAAGAACGTCAATTCCTCTTCCTCCTCCCCACCATCCACAAATCCCTAAACCTCGAACCCTCCTGATCAACAAGCTCTCTCGGCTTACCATCCTCCACAATCCTCCCCTCATCCATAACAACCACCCTGTCAAAATTCATCACCATACCCAGCCGATGGCTGACCATCACAATGGTATACCCAGCAAACTCATCCAAAATCATCCTCTGCATCGCCTCGTCAGTATCCTTATCCACACTAGAACTAACCTCATCAAGAAGCAGCACCCCTCCCTCGTTTTGCTTCCCCTTGTCTCTAGCACGGATCCGTCCTCTGAGAATCGCCCTCGCCAAGCTAAAAAGCTGTTTTTGTCCCTGAGACAACGTGTCTGATGACATGGGCGCTTGCAGGCCGCCTCGTTCCGAAACAAAGGACTGCCAGAGGGAGACAATCCCCAACACAGAGCGACATTCTTCTTCGGAGGCGAGCCCAAACGGGTCGAGGTTGGCTTGGAAGGAGGTTCCGTCTGGGAGGAAGACTGGGTCTTGGGGGACGGCGATGATGCGCTGGCGGAGGGTGGAGCGGTGGATTTTGGTGAGGGGGAGGGAGTCGATTTCTATGGTGGAGGCGGGGGAAGAAATAGGGTCGAGGAGGCGGAGGAGGAGGAGGAGGAGGGAGGATTTGCCGCTGGTGATGTTAGCTCATTGTCAAGACTGGAGACGAGTACAGGGGGGAAGGGGGACGAACCTGCCGCTTCTACCGCAGATGGCCACCTTCTGACCTGGAAGGATATCAATGTTCAGATCTTTGAGGGCGAAGTTCTGGCCTTCTACCCCCGGCTTGCCATCCTTGTCCCCGCTGTAACAACAACTGTCAAGGCTGGACCTGGAAAAAAGCGTCAAGGGGGGCGGCTACCTTCACTCATGATCTTTGCCACATGAGACGCCACCTTCACCGACAAGAGCCCTACCAGTGAC